>NC_072377.2:96112500-96342500 GCF_028885625.2 Pongo pygmaeus
TGCCATGTGTAGATGAGAAGAATATATATTCTGTTATTTTTGGATGGAGAGTTCTGTAGATGTATATTAGTTCTGTTTGCTCAAGGGTCAAGTTTAGGTCATGAATATCATGAGATTTCTGTCTCGATTATCTGTTTAGTATTGTCAGTTGGGTGTTGAAGTCTCCCACTATTATTGTGTGCGAATCTAAATCTCTTCATAGGTCTCTAAGAATTTGCTTTATGAATCTGGGTGCTCCTGTGTTGGGGGCCTTCACCACTATGTAATTCCCTTCTTTGTCTTTTCTGATCTTTGTTAATTTAAACTTTATTTTGTTTGTATGGTTGCTTCATAGTGTCAATGGTCTAAGTACTTAAGTTTGTTTTTGTAGTGCCCAGTAGCAGTCTTTCTCTCCATATTTAACATTCCCTTCAAAGCCTCTTTTTTTTTTTTTTTTTTTGGATACAGAGTCTCACTCTGTTGCCCAGGCTGGAGTGCAGTGGTGCGATCTTGGCTCACTGCAACCTCCGCCTCCTGGATTCAAGCAATTCTCCCTCCCTTAGCCTCCAAAGTAGATGGGATTACAGACACCTGCCATCACTCCCAGCTAATTTTTGTATTTTAGTAGAGACAGGTTTTCACCATGTTGGCCAGGTTGGTCTCGAACTCCTGACCTCAGGTGATCCACCTGCCTTGGCCTCTCAAAGTGCTGGGATTACAGGTGTGAGCCACTGCCCCCAGCCCAGAGCCTCTTATAAAGCAAGTCTGGTGGTAATGAATTCCCTTAACAATGTGTTTGCTTATCTGAAAAGGATCTCATTTCTCCTTCCTTCTGAGCTTAGTTTTGCTGGACATAAAATTTTTCTTTGGAATTTCTTTTCTTTAAGAATGCTAAATATTGGCCCCGAATCTCTTCTGGCTTGTAGGGTTTCTGCTGAA
Organism: Pongo pygmaeus; assembly: GCF_028885625.2. NCBI lineage: Eukaryota > Metazoa > Chordata > Mammalia > Primates > Hominidae > Pongo > Pongo pygmaeus. The sequence continues at coordinate 96,113,419 of NC_072377.2, forward strand.
AGGTCCACTGTTAGCCTGATGGAGCTCCCTTTGTAGGTAACCTGGCTTTTCTCTGTAGCTGCTTTTAACATTTTTTTCTTTCCTTTTGACATGAAAATATGCTGATTATGTGTCTTAGGGATGGTCTTCTTGTGTAGTAGCTCACAGGGCCTTTCTGCATTTCATGAATTTAACGTTGGCCTTTTTACATAGGTTGGAGGAATTTTAATGGGCAATATTCTGAAATATTTTTTCCAAGTTGCTTTCTTTCTCTCCCTGTCTTTCAGAGATGCAATGAGTCATAGATTTGATCTTTTAGATAATCCCATATTTCTTGCAGTTTTTGTTCATTCTTCTTTAATCTTTGTTCTTTATTTTTGTTTGACTAAGTTATTTCAGAGAACTGGTTTTCAGACTCTCAGATTCTTTCCTCAGCTTGGTTCATACTATTGTTAATACTTGTGATTGTATTCTGAAATTCTTGATGTGAGTTTTCCAGCATTATCATACCAGTTTGGTTGTTTCTTAAAATGGCCATCTCCTGGATTATTTTATTGTATTTCTTAGAATACTTTGATTAGGTTTTGACCACTCCAAATCTTGATAATCTTCATTCTTATCCATGTTCTGAATTCTATTTCTGTCATTTCAATCATTTCAGCCTGGTTAAGAATCATTGCTAGGGAACTTAGTGCAGTCATTTGTAGGTAAGAAGACACTCTGGCTTTTTAAATTGCCAGTGTTCTTGCACTGGTTCTTTCTCATCTGTGTGGACTTATGTTCCTTCAGTCTTTGGAACTGCTGTACTTTGGAATTTTTGCTTTTATCTTCTTTGATACCTTTGGGTCTTGATTGTGGTATGAAGTGGTTCCAGTCGACTAGCTTTGTTTCAGGGGCCAAGGTTCAGCTCAGCAATCCTCAACTGCCCTACTCTAACTCTGGGGGATTCGTGCAGGCCCGTGGGTTTGTTCTCTGCTTCCTAACCTTAAGATTAGGCACTGGAGGGGCTGAGGTGTTCCTGGGCTGCTGGCCATAGCACCTGGATGGATAGTACCAGCCAAAGCACTTTGTCAGAGCAGGGCCAGTGAGATCTGTGCTCTTCCATATATGCCAGCAACAGCAACAGCAGAGTAGGGTGCACACTTGTTGGCTGTGGTGGGAAACTTGCTGGAGTCAAGCTGTTCACCTCCATGCATGCATTTGCAGTGGTGGTGGTGATGGCATTGGGTGGGGAGTTGTGCTTCCCATGTGTGTATTTGCACTGATGGCGGTGTCAGTGCAGAGGCAGGATGCTGGCAGGCACAGGGCTGCTGGCCTCTATGTGTGCATTAATGCCAGCAGCAGTGGCTGTGTGTGGTAGGGGTCAGGGTCACTGGCATCTGCGTGTGTGTTCATGCCAGTGGTGGTGTCAACACAGGGGTGGGATGCTGGCTGGCATGGTGCTAACTCTGTGTTTTTGTTCTGTAAAATTCTTGGCAGGTAGTTTAAGCTGAGAATATATTCATCACTGGACAGATGAGAAAACTGAGAGCTAAAATTACTGGGATGACTTGTAAACCAGTTATCAAATTAATGACTGGATGACTTATGCTAACAAAATGAAAATCCCTTTGCTGTTTCCTAATGACAAGTTTGTACAAGGTCTTAGACTTTAACATTTACGTATGACTAATGGCTGCTTACCAATAACTACTAAATAAGTGATTTCAGAGTACTAGTATCCGCAATACTAAACAAAAATATCAATTCAGTAAACATGTTCGTAATTTTAATTTAGAATTTGGGCAAGAAATCTCACTACTATACCATGCTTGAGATCACAGTAGAGCTCTTACTGCACATTTACATTTTTAGATATTGGAATTTTTGTAACTTTTGTCGAGAATTTTTTGTTATCAGTGTATCACCAGGACTGACTATATTGTGGTTTTCAACAACTTCTAATCTTGCAAAATAAAAATAATTGTGGATTTATCTTCATTGTCATCCAATTCATTTATTTAATTATTGAACCAATAATAGGTAGTAATTTTCTTATGTAAAATTCCCTTAACTGGAGCTATGTTTTAAAACCTTGTGTATTAATTGCAACTAATGAATTATTTTTAAATGTTCAACCTGTCATTCAGTAGGTCTAGAACTTGGACTTGTAACCTAATTATTCCCAATTGATTCTGTTTTATGTGGTCCAAGGACAGCACTTTGAGAAATAATGATAAAAAGTATGGTGCATATGCAGGTCAAATGATAATCATCATAAGCCTGTTCCTAAAGCAGATAATAATGATCATATCCCCAGCATCAGATTGCTTGTCTTTATCGTCTCAAATTCTTTTATCACCTCAATTGGAAAGTAACATTTTTATTTTGCTGCTTAATGCAGGTAAAAACTTTTGACAATTACTTAACTATCATAACGTAACTCACACGTAAATATTAATTAGAATAACCTCAAAATTGTATAATAATATGATCATTCCCATTCACTTGTACTAAGATCTTTAAATTCCTGCATTGGGCCAAGAAGGTTTACCCATATGGGCAAAATTAATTCAAGAGAGAAAAATCACATTAAAATTGATAAGACTTGGAGACATTTTTATTCAAGTATACACAATTATGCATAATTGTATTAAATAGACAATCAATATATCAGCATTTTGTTGAAATTCAGTGGCTTACAATTGTAAATCTTTAAATTTAACTAGTTAATTAGACTTCTAATGGTACTGTCAGCATAACCTGAAAAAGCCCCATACATATAGAAGGGTAAAGAAGAATAAAAATCTTTCCCAAAATATAAATGTAGAAAGATAAATCTTAAGAAACCTTGTTAAATAATAAGCATATTTAAAATATGTAAAATTTTATCAGTACTTACATAAGTAGAAATGGTTCTGAAATTTATTGGAGCAATTGGAAAACACTTGTTGAAATTAACAGTAAAGAAATTATAAATTTGAAGGAATTTTGAGTTTTTAATTCTCCAAAAGAGTAAACCTGGAATGAATACAGGCTTTATAACCTCATTTTTTTCTGCCGAAAATTAATACCAGTTTTTCCAGGTTTAAAACAAGAAATACAAAATGAAAAGCTTTAGCATTTCCGAGGAAATGAAAATGAATTTATAACTTAATCTGTAACTCAAGATAACAAAGACTTTATAGTAAGTTCCAAAGGTTACTTCCAATTAGCTCTGTAAAATCTGTAAGCTTTGTTTAATTCCATCTGATAGCTTGGAAGAGTAATTTCTGAGTTCAGGCATAGTGTTTTCTATATCCTAATGCATCTCAATTACCCAAATATTAATACGTAGAGCATTATTTCCTAGAGTGTGTTATGCATACATATGTTAGTAGGGTCCATGGTAAAGCAACTGTGAGCGGGACAAAGTTAAGTTTCTTTACATAGAACTTCCAGGACTTCTTTTTTTTTTTTTTTTTTTTTTCTTTTGTTATTATTATTATTATTATTATTATTATACTTTAGGTTTTATGGTACATGTGCGCAATGTGCAGGTAAGTTACATATGTATACATGTGCCATGCTGGTGCGCTGCACCCACCAACTCATCATCTAGCATTAGGTATATCTCCCAATGCTATCCCTCCCCCCTCCCCCCACCCCACAACAGTTCCCAGAGTGTGATGTTCCCCTTCCTGTGTCCATGTGTTCTCATTGTTCAATTCCCACCTATGAGTGAGAATATGCGGTGTTCGGTTTTTTGTTCTTGCGATAGTTTACTGAGAATGATGATTTCCAATTTCATCCATGTCCCTACAAAGGACATGAACTCATCATTTTTTATGGCTGCATAGTATTCCATGGTGTATATGTGCCACATTTTCTTAATCCAATCTATCATTGTTGGACATTTGGGTTGGTTCCAAGTCTTTGCTATTGTGAATAAGGCCACAGTAAACATACGTGTGCATGTGTCTTTATAGCAGCATGATTTATAGTCCTTTGGGTATATACCCAGGAATGGGATGGCTGGGTCGAATGGAATTTCTAGTTCTAGATCCCTGAGGAATCGCCACACTGACTTCCACAAGGGTTGAACTAGTTTACAGTCCCACCAACAGTGTAAAAGTGTTCCTATTTCTCCACATCCTCTCCAGCACCTGTTGTTTCCTGACTTTTTAATGATTGCCATTCTAACTGGTGTGAGATGGTATCTCATTGTGGTTTTGATTTGCATTTCTCTGATGGCCAGTGATGGTGAGCATTTTTTCATGTGTTTTTTGGCTGCATAAATGTCTTCTTTTGAGAAGTGTCTGTTCATGTCCTTCGCCCACTTTTTGATGGGGTTGTTTGTTTTTTTCTTGTAAATTTGTTGGAGTTCATTGTAGATTCTGGATATTAGCCCTTTGTCAGATGAGTAGGTTGCGAAAATTTTCTCCCATTTTGTAGGTTGCCTGTTCACTCTGATGGTAGTTTCTTTTCTGTGCAGAAGCTCTTGAGTTTAATTAGATCCCATTTGTCAATTTTGGCTTTTGTTGCCATTGCTTTTGGTGTTTTAGACATGAAGTCCTTGCCCATGCCTATGTCCTGAATGGTAATGCCTAGGTTTTCTTCTAGGGTTTTTATGGTTTTAGGTCTAACATTTAAGTCTTTAATCCATCTTGAATTGATTTTTGTATAAGGTGTAAGGAAGGGATCCAGTTTCAGCTTTCTACATATGGCTAGCCAGTTTTCCCAGCACCATTTATTAAATAGGGAATCCTTTCCCCATTTCTTGTTTTTGTCAGGTTTGTCAAAGATCAGATACTTGTAGATATGTGGCATTATTTCTGACGGCTCTGTTCTGTTCCATTGATCTATATCTCTGTTTTGGTACCAGTACCATGCTGTTTTGGTTACTGTAGCCTTGTAGTATAGTTTGAAGTCAGGTAGTGTGATGCCTCCAGCTTTGTTCTTTTGGCTTAGGATTGACTTGGCGATGTGGGCTCTTTTTTGGTTCCATATGAACTTTAAAGTAGTTTTTTCCAATTCTGTGAAGAAAGTCATTGGTAGCTTGATGGGGATGGCATTGAATCTGTAAATTACCTTGGGAAGGATGGCCATTTTCATGATATTGATTCTTCCTACCCATGAGCATGGAATGTTCTTCCATTTGTTTGTATCCTCTTTTATTTCCTTGAGCAGTGGTTTGTAGTTCTCCTTGAAGAGGTCTTTCACGTCCCTTGTAAGTTGGATTCCTAGGTATTTTATTCTCTTTGAAGCAATTGTGAATGGGAGTTCACTCATGATTTGGCTCTCTGTTTGTCTGTTATTGATGTATAAGAATGCTTGTGATTTTTGCACATTGATTTTGTATCCTGAGACTTTGCTGAAGTTGCTTATCAGCTTAAGGAGATTTTGGCCAATACAGAGAAGTGCTTAAAGGAGCTGATGGAGCTGAAAACCAAGGCTCGAGAACTACGTGAAGAATGCAGAAGCCTCAGGAGCCGATGCGATCAAATGGAAGAAAGGGTATCAGCCCTGGAAGATGAAATGAATGAAATGAAGCGAGAAGGGAAGTTTAGAGAAAAAAGAATAAAAAGAAACGAGCAAAGCCTCCAAGAAATGTGGGACTATGTGAAAAGACCAAATCTACGTCTGATTGGTGTACCTGAAAGTGATGGGGAGAATGGAATCAAGTTGGAAAACACTCTGCAGGATATTATCCAGGAGAACTTCCCCAATCTAGCAAGGCAGGCCAACATTCAGATTCAGGAAATACAGAGAACGCCACAAAGATACTCCTCGAGAAGAGCAACTCCAAGACACATAATTGTCAGATTCACCAAAGTTGAAATGAAGGAAAAAATGTTAAGGGCAGCCAGAGAGAAAGGTCGGGTTACCATCAAAGGGAAGCCCATCAGACTAACAACGGATCTCTCGGCAGAAACCCTACAAGCCAGAAGAGAGTGGGGGCCAATATTCAACATTCTTAAAGAAAAGAATTTTCAACCCAGAATTTCATATCCTGCCAAACTAAGCTTCATAAGTGAAGGAGAAATAAAATACTTTACAGACAAGCAAATGCTGAGAGATTTTGTCACCACCAGGCCTGCCCTAAAAGAGCTCCTGAAGGAAGCACTAAATATGGAAAGGCACAACTGGTACCAGCCACTGCAAAATCATACCGAAATGTAAAGAACATCGAGACTAGGAAGAGACTGCATCAACTAACGAGCAAAATATCCAGCTAACATCATAATGACAGGATCAAATTCACACATAACAATATTAACTTTAAATGTAAATGGACTAAATGCTCCAATTAAAAGACACAGACTGGCAAACTGGATAAAGACTCAAGACCCATCAGTGTGCTGTATTCAGGAAACCCATCTCACGTGCAGAGACACACATAGGCTCAAAATAAAAGGATGGAGGAAGATCTACCAAGCAAATGGAAAACAAAAAAAGGCAGGGGTTGCAATCCTAGTCTCTGATAAAACAGACTTTAAACCAACAAAGATCAAAAGAGACAAAGAAGGCCATTACATAATGGTAAAGGGATTAATTCAACAAGAAGAGCTAACTATCCTAAATATATATGCACCCAATACAGGAGCACCCAGATTCATAAAGCAAGTCCTGAGTGACCTACAAAGAGACTTAGACTCCCACACATTAATAATGGGAGACTTTAACACCCCACTATCAACATTAGACAGATCAACGAGACAGAAAGTCAACAAGGATACCCAGGAATTGAACTCAGCTCTGCACCAAGCGGACCTAATAGACATCTACAGAACTCTCCACCCCAAATCAACAGAATATACATTTTTTTCAGCACCACACCACACTTATTCCAAAATTGACCATATACTTGGAAGTAAAGCTCTCCTCAATAAATGTAAAAGAACAGAAATTGTAACAAACTGTCTCTCAGATCACAGTGCAATCAAGCTAGAACTCAGGATTAAGAATCTCACTCAAAACCACTCAACTACGTGGAAACTGAACAACCTGCTTCTGAATGACTACTGGGTACATAACGAAATGAAGGCAGAAATAAAGATGTTCTTTGAAACCAACGAGAACCAAGACACAACATACCAGAATCTCTGGGATGCATTCAAAGCAGTGTGTAGAGGGAAATTTATAGCACTAAATGCCCACAAGAGAAAGCAGGAAAGATCCAAAATTGACACCCTAACATCACAATTAAAAGAACTAGAAAAGCAAGAGCAAACACATTCAAAAGCTAGCAGAAGGCAAGAAATAACTAAAATCAGAGCAGAACTGAAGGAAATAGAGACACAAAAAACCCTTCAAAAAATTAATGAATCCAGGAGCTGGTTTTTTGAAAGGATCAACAAAATTGATAGACCGCTAGCAAGATTAATAAAGAAAAAAAGAGAGAAGAATCAAATAGATGCAATAAAAAATGATAAAGGGGATATCACCACCGATCCCACAGAAATACAAACTACCATCAGAGAATATTACAAACACCTCTATGCAAATAAACTAGAAAATCTAGAAGAAATGGATAAATTCCTCAACACATACACCCTCCCAAGACGAAACCAGGAAGAAGTTGAATCTCTGAATAGACCAATAACAGGAGCTGAAATTGTGGCAATAATCAATAGCTTACCAACCAAAAAAAGTCCAGGTCCAGATGGATTCACAGCCGAATTCTACCAGAGGTACAAGGAGGAGCTGGTACCATTCCAACTGAAACTATTCCAATCAATAGAAAAAGAGGGAATCCTCCCTAACTCATTTTATGAGGCCAGCATCATCCTGATACCAAAGCCTGGCAGAGACACAACAAAAAAAGAGAATTTTAGACCAATATCCTTGATGAACATTGATGCAAAAATCCTCAATAAAATACTGGCAAACAGAATCCAGCAGCACATCAAAAAGCTTATCCACCATGATCAAGTGGGCTTCATCCCTCGGATGCAAGGCTGGTTCAATATACGCAAATCAATAAATGTAATCCAGCATATAAACAGAACCAAAGACAAAAACCACATGATTATCTCAATAGATGCAGAAAAGGCCTTTGACAAAATTCAACAACCCTTCATGCTAAAAACTCTCAATAAATTAGGAATTGATGGGACGTATCTCAAAATAATAAGAGCTATTTATGACAAACCCACAGCCAATATCATACTGAATGGGCAAAAACTGGAAGCATTCCCCTTGAAAACTGGCACAAGACAGGGATGCCCTCTCTCACCACTTCTATTCAACATAGTGTTGGAAGTTCTGGCCAGGGCAATTAGGCAGGAGAAGGAAATCAAGGGTATTCAATTAGGAAAAGAGGAAGTCAAATTGTCCCTGTTTGCAGATGACATGATAGTATATCTAGAAAACTTCCAGGACTTCTAATAGCTTATGTGTATTGACAATCAAAGACAGGGAATGGCAGAGTAGAGTAGGAGAGCCGGGGAGGTAGAGAGAGAGAGAGAGAGAGATAAATACTGGGAATCCAAACTAATTTGAACATGCAGTTTGGAAATTGCAAAAGTATATTGTAATATTTCTTTTGAAATAAGAATCACATTAAACTTTACTAACTTCTTTTCTGCCAGATTTGTAAATCACCCAGCTGAGTTCACATCTATTTCTCTCTAAACATTCTAAAGAACTTGCACCTTAATGAGGCTCTATATTCCTCAGAGATCCAAAACCTTTAAATATTATTTATTGATATTTTCTGCCTCAGAAAGCCTTCTGTAGCTTTTTTACAATTTTCCAAAAGTGCAGGTGGCCAAATCATTTCTTTTGGAAGTATGCAGATTGCTGCTCCTCAAAGCCTGTTCACTCAATGAGTCTAAATACATATCCATGCAAGATGAGGAAGATATTGAGTCAGAAAAATCTTGAAGGACCAAAGGACCAAAATAAACATGTTTTCAACTCTTCTGACATCTGGTACTCAACATGAAATAGTAATATTTAAAAATTGCTAAAAGATTCTCACTTCAAAAGTTTGATTCAAATAATTATATATTAGTATCTATCAGTACCATTGATGTAGTGATATACAGAAGACTGTTCACTAGTGTGTTCATTTTGACAAAGCTATTTTTGAAATAATACTTTATTATAGTACAATTTAGACATGATGATTCACATAAAAATAGTTTCTGTTTATAACAAGAGGATGATTTCCCTCCAGTCCTGAATTAGGGAATATAGGGAGCATTTTCTATGGCTGTGAGCTGAAGCATTTCACAATGCTGAATACTATGAAGCTCTATATTATTCAGAATTGTTAACAGAGTCAAAATTATTGTATAATAGAAAACATCTTCTTTATCCCTTTTTAATAATTTGTTTTTTATAATTCATTCACCACTTGTAATTGTAATTGTAATATTTATTGTCTACTATATATTAGACACTGTCCAAGATGGCAAAGAACAAAATAGCATTTATTGAGTTTATATTTTATTGGAAAAATATGGACAGTAAAAAAGAATAAATAATGTCTGTTATTCTATATTTTATGCAAATAGTTATGTGGCTACCTTACATGGGGTGATCAGTAAAAGGTAATAGCTTGGAGAAATAGTTTAATGTGTGGCCAGGCATGGTAGCTTATGCCTGTAATCCCAGCCACTTGGGAGGCTGAGGCAGGAGAATCTCTTGAATCTGGAAGGTGGAGGTTGCAGTGAGCCGAGATCACGCCACTGCACTCCAGCCTGGGTGAGAGAACGAGACCCTGTTTCAAAAAAAAAAAAAAAAAAAAAAAGGAATAATTCAATGTGACTGGAGAAATGGATGGGAAAGAGATAGAAGTTGAGGAAAAGCCAAATAAGTAGCAGATAGGTCATTTAAATCAGATTGAGGAATTTGTAAACCATTGAAATATTTTAAGCAGTGAGTGATGATCTGTGCAAAATTTATCGTATGTGTACAACTATCAGCAAGGAATTATGAAGCTACAGCAACAGGCAAAGACGATGGTAGAATTCACTAGCCCTGTGGCATTGGAGTTGAATGAAGTGGATTGTCTGAGGATATGTTCTGGAAATAGAATCCACAGACACCAGCTGTTAGATTGCCTATTGCATGGGAAAATGAAATAAAATAAAATATATAATAGCACAAAGTCAATAGGACAATGTAAACACATTATAATTGATTTAATCTATTCTCTAAGTTGTTTTAGCCTTATTCTGGTAGATATCGGTATGTTTTGAGATGTATAACCAAAATTACTATCCAGTTTTTCTAACACCTGATGGAGAACAGAGCAAACACAATTCATGAGAAGACAAACCAGGCTTTAACAAGTCAGATGATGGTAATAAAGCCAAAACAAAAACAACAAAAACCATGATAACTTAGTATGATTCTCTGAATTAAAATGTCTTCATGTACTTATTTCATGTTCATATGGGAAAGTTCTAGTTACCAAATGGTACAGAAAGAATAAAAGTAGCAGAATTTATCTTTAATACTTAGATCAAAATTCAAAATAAAAACAACAATCCACTGTCTCCCAAACTGTATTCTTTAAAACATCAATTTCATGAGATAATTATCAATATATTTGTACAAAAAATTACATATCTATAAAAGATTGTGTATGTGTATGTGTGTGTGTGTGTATACACAGATGGTCTCTGACTTATGATGATTTGACTTACCATTTTTGACCTATATGATGGTGTGGAAGCATACACAGTCAATAGAAACCTTTTTGAATTTTAAATTTTGATCTGTTCCTGGGCTAGAGATATGCAGTATGACACTGTCTTATGATGCTAGGTGGTGGCAGTGAGCTGTAGTTCCCAGTCAGCCATGCAATCAGGAGGGTAAACAACCAGTACTGTACATTGCACTGTGTTGCCAGATAACTTGGCTCAACTGAAGACTACTGTGTTTTGAACAAGTTTAAAGCAGGCTAGGCTAAGCTATCATGTATGGTAGATTAGGTGTATTAAGTACATTTTCAGCTTACAATATTTTCAACTTATGATGGCTTTGTTAGGATGTAACTCCATAGTCAGTCAAGAAGCATCTGTTTATTTATCTATCTGTCTGTCTATCTATGAAATAAGTAATATTAACTTTTAAAATGTAAAAGTTATTTTGGAAAAGCTGATATGCTGCTCAAAGTAGACAATTTATAATCATCATTGTATTATGGAGTAGCAAAATTATATTATCCTTTTATCTCCCAAGGATGATAGATCTTTGGGGAAACCATATTACTGGTAAGTAAATTAACTTTTCTCAAAAATAGAAAGGCTGTCTTCTTTAGGAGTTACTTTATACAATTAGGTATTTAAAACCACCAAGAGGTGGGAAATGAGGTCACTCTGAATTATTACTCAGGATTTTAGACCTCTATGGTATAAAAAAAACAAGTAATAGTATGTCATGAAAATTGAGATTTAAAACACCTTAAGAAGTAGAAGTACATAGCAGTTATATCAACGTTAGATACTAAGACATTGTCTTGAACTAAGACAATAAAAAGGAACAAATAATATCAGCTACTTGTAAATTCTGTGCAAATAGATTATGTGACCACTTTATGCTGAGTGATCAGTAAAAGACAACCTTTGGGTTGAAATTTGAATGGCATGATAAATCAGGTAAGTGATACAAAGGTAAGTGGAGAAAAAAAGGTGAAGGATTAAAGTTTTGGTCCATGGAATTTATGACAAAACCCATTAAGAGTTGCTGCTAGAGCTTTGGGTTATTTTAATCATTCTAGCAATGTTGTTTGTTTTTAGTAAACATTCCTTACACTGAAAATGTGAAAGATTGCCCCTCAATGATTTGCCTTTGTAGATGTAAACTTAACTGTAATCTTGGGTGATGGTTAATTTTAGGTGTCAAGAGCAATAAGTTGCTGACGGAATTCAGAAAAGAATCATATCTTAAAATCAAAGCTAATGTTAGTTAACTTTACTTGATCTTAAGGGAATCTTCTGAGAATCAAAGTAGCCTGCCTGAATAAAGAAAAGTCTATCTTTGCTATAACTGATTTTGGAGAGAGGCCATCCACCGTTCCCTGGTTTAACTCATGGTCTTTGTTGCTGGGTGAATTGGTAATTAATTGCATTGCCCTGTTTGCTAACTGAGACATTTTATTTAGTGTAGAAATTATTGCTCATCACTCAGAGGTCCTAATGGCCTTGATGTAAAGTAGAAATTAACGACTGGCCAATTGCTTGTACAGTCACACACACAGAATAACATTTTGTCAATGACAGACTGCATATACAATGGTGGTCCCGCATTATATGTGGTAGACACCTAGTTCTCCAGTAAAATAAGGACTGTTTGCTCTGATTTAGATACTGTAATATAAGTGGGAGATGTGATACAGTATTTGACCTATTTACCTGTAGTACAGTCCTCACAACAATCTGGAAAATAAGTTATTATTGTTATTTCATGATTATTATTTTACATCAAAGGAAATTTGATGTAATTCAAATGTCTTCTTCAAAATCCCTAACCTGGTAAGTGGCAGGGCTTGAAATTGTTCCTGCAGCTGTCTGACTTCAAAACCCATGCTTTCTCCCTGGTAATTTTTAAGGATCTTTTGGGGCAAATGATATCCCAGTTTCAATAATTCACTGAGGTAGGAATGGGAAGGCATTGTCTTAGCAAAGTTTGGTACCTAAACAGCAAGTTCCTGTGTGGGATTTATCACAGCAGTTTCACATACAAGGAAGGGTTGATGCACATAAGCCTGCTTAAAGTCTTCGAGATCAGAAACAAGGTGGAGCATGGGTTCATAATTGCTTTAGCTATCCAATTTTGTGCATCTCATTTATACAATATGTAAAATTCAAGCATACCTAAATTAGAGTAAGTGACAAACTTGGTGGGCGAATTGATCCATAATGTGCACTCTTGGAGAAAGACTTTTATTGCCTTGAGTCAATGATAATACCAACAAGAGAAATGCCATGAAAATAGAAATTTGCAGTTCACCAGTGATTGAGAGGTGGTGATTTAGTTGATTAGCTCATGGTGTTTCTAGGTTGAATCTAACCCTTATCTGTTTACCTTCCAAAAATTTTTGTGAGGAAATTTGCTTTGGTCTTGCCAGGAAAAAAAAACTAAAAAAAGATTAGAGTAAAAGATAATCATTTACCTCAGAAAGTGTAGGTGAAGGTGGTGATGCAGAACAATGATGATGCCTTCTCTATATTTAAGGCAAAGTCAACATTTATCAGAGCTCTATAATAATCTTGCAGCAGTTGGCACTGATGAAGTTTTTGCTTTTGGAAAAATTGTGGCTTTAACAATGTACATTTACTAATGTACCTTTGTGAACATATAATATTTTAATTCTATAGTGACTCAGATATACCAAATTTGACTCTCATATTTCCTTCTAGACCTAGAGTAGGCCATTTGAAACAGAAGCACATACACTACACACACACACACACACACACACATACAATTACACACATATAAGGATTTAGGGGTAGGTTCTTCATAACAGCACTACAGCAGAATTTGAAAGGCTGCTCTGTCCCATACTACGAATAACTTACTGAATCATGTCTTTCTCTTCTCTGTTCAATCAGCATTAGAAATAATCACTTACAGCCTTTTAGATGAGGTAACCTAAGCATTGGGGAAAATAATACACGTAATTTTTTCCCTTTTTTAAGCAGGGACATAGGTATGTGATACTCCCTAAAATAAATCCAAGCTGTTTACCAGTGATGTCCCCTATTTCCCATGGGAAATTCTAGATATTATTAGTTCCTTCCTTCCTCCTTCTCTCATATTTTTTCCTTAATAAGATTATCAAAATGGAAGCCTATGTACTAGAAATAAAATTCCAAGTGTACTTTGTAAAGTACAAAGAGATGTACTGCAAATACAATGGTGGCATATACAATGTAATGCATATACAATGTACTGCATACACCACACCATGTGTGGTAGACATCTAGTTCTCTGGTAATAAGAACTATTTTGTCTGATTTAGACACCGTAATATCAAAGGGAGATGTGATACAGTATTTGACCTACTTTACAAAGTACATCTCTTTGCAACTTCCTAATTTCCTAACAAATAAGAATATTAAGTTTTTGAGCAGCATATTAATATAACAAAGATGAAATAAATATTTGGACAAAATAAGTACATAGACAAGTCACAGGGTGTGTTTTTATGGAACTGAATATTGAATAGCTTTCTTTGAATTATTTTTTCTCATTCTCTGATAAAATGAGCATTTTAAAGATGTTTCCTAAAAATCATGAGAATGTTTTATTTTTGGAAGTTATCCACATTGTTGGTAATAATTGCAGCTTCGTATGTGTAGATATATATTTAATTTAAGATGGAAAGGGTGTAGAAAACTTATATTTCCCGTGTGATATATCACAGAATGTATGTATGTCATAGAACGAAAGCTAATGTTTTGCCATCAATAAAGTCTAGAATAGAGATGGGATTTAAAAAAAAAACAGCTAAGTGGTGATTGCCATTCACCTTAAACCTTAGTTTCATACATGTTAAATAGAACTACAAAATCTGTTGTTATGTCTAATATATTTTATATATCGATAACAGTATTATGTTGAAAGGAAGAACATTGTTCAATCATTTAATACTTTTGCTTAAAGATTTTTATATACTGTCTCTCTATATATGTGTATATATATATATTTATATACACACACACTTTATATACTCTAGGCTAACTGTAGATAAAACCCTACAATATAGTATCAACTACAGAAATTCTAAGTAGCAAAAACCAATTACTTAATGGCTTAATACAAATGTAAACTGCTTTCTTTTTCTTCAAACTAGGTTAATGTATTGTTGACATTTTTATGTAACTACTTTAAAGAAATGATCAAAGGTATGATTGTTTCATTTTCATCCAATGTTATTTTTTACTTTAAAATGTTTAATTGCATGTACAACTTTTATTAAGTAAAAATAACTAGAAACATCACTGTATGACTCATGAATATTATGTGGGATCCTGAACCATGGCTGTACTGTATCAATTTAGTCAAAAAGTACCTAAGCACACAGTGCCTTTTTGTACCATAAAAAGTTGAAAAGCTTTTCTCCCGCAGTTAATGTTGCAACTTTTAGTCCAATCAATATTTAGTTAACAGTTCACAGAAATGGTGGTAAACTTCATTCCACATCAGTATTTTAGAAAATAAAATGTTAAATCATTTATTGAAGTGTAACAAGATTTCCATGCAGATTTAATGTGACTAGATAGTATTTTATATTGTTTTTATTAGCAGTATAATAAATGGCAAGTAATAAATTCAGATGTAGTGCAGACAGACTCAGGCTGTCAGAAGTACTGGGTGGCTTTTTTCTGGTTATTGTATCACAAAGCCAGTAGGTGAAATGCATGGAAGAAGTTATTTTTGTTTCTTCTAACAAATGACAAATATTTTAGGATACTATTTTATAGTTCTTTTCTATGTAATCTCATAACCACATATATAGAACACGTTTCCCAGGATATTCGATTATGACATAATATAAATATGAATTGCTCTTAATTTCATAGAAACAAAATCTTTTCTAATATGCTCGTATCCACTATGTAACTATAGCCACCTTGAAGGGAGAAACACCACATTATGCATTCTCTTATTTTTGATGATACCAAGAAAAAATGTTAAATATTTATATTTATTGACTGGTATATATTTGGTACTCTGTAAATTCTTGCTGAAAGAATGTGAGGCAGAGAGCTGCTAAGAGTAATAGTGTCAGACTTGAACTAGAATTCTGGAGTTGCCATTTACTGGTTGTATGTTTGAGCAAGTTACAGTAGTCCCCCCTCATCTGTACATTTGCTTTCCATGGTTTCAGTTACCCACAGTCCAAAAATATATGAAAAATTCCAGAAGTAAACATTTGAAGTTGCATGAAAAAATCTTGTGTCATTCCTCTTGATCCCACTCAGGATGTCAGCCATCCATTCATCCAGTGTATCCACTCCATATGTTCTACCCACCTGTTACTCACTTAGTAGCCATCCTGATTATGAGATTAAAAGAAAAAGTTCATAGTATATATATATATAGGGTTTCGTATTATCTGCAGTTTCAGGCATACACTGGGATAACCCTTGTAGATAAGAGGGTACTATCCTACTTAAAACATCTAGCTCTTAGTGCTGTTGTTTATAAAATGAGGCAAATTTTTAAAATATTTAATGAGATAATATACTTAAATATGTTGTAGCATTTTATCTTAAGATGGAAAAATAGCCTTATTTGAATTTGTTTCCTTCTTAGACACCTTAAAATGAGAACAATAACAACAACAACCAGAAAATTGAAAGGAACAAATCTTGACTTCTAGGTCATTATGTGTTTCCTAAACTATCTAGAAGAAATTTGAACCGATATGTAAAAATTACTTAGAAATGTATCAAAGCACAAAAGCTGCAAAAAAAAAAAAACCCCAGCAATATAATCATATACATTTTCCCCTCTTATAGAATGAATCTCTTAGAAAGAGATGTTTACCTTTAGGGCTAATGTTTGAGTATTCTTTTAAGATAATTTAGGTTAATGAAACTAAAATAGTTGATCTAGGCCCTGCTGCCTCAGAGTAAAAGCTTTTTCTCTTTCTGGCGATTGAATTTCATAGAATAATGACTCAACTTACAAGAATATACCCCAATCAGAACCTACAACTATCCACATTAGCTAGTGTTTAACCTTCCATTGCTTATTCTTAAATACTATATTAGTTTCCTAGGACTGCTGCAATAGATCTTCAAAACCTTGGTGGCTTGAAACAGCAGAAGTTTATTTTGTCACAGTTCTAGAGACCAGAAGTTCAAAATCAAGATATCAGCAGAGGGGCAGGGCCAAAATGGCTGACTAGAAGCAGCTGGTGAGTGCCACTCCACAGAGAGAAGAAAAAGTGGTGAGTAAATACTAAATCTTCAACTGAAAAATCTAAGAGGACACATTGGGATTCATCAAAGAAACAACTCAACCCATGGATAATGGAGAGTAGCAAGACAGAATGACTACCCACTCAAGAATGGCATGGAGCCAAGGGAGGCTTCCCCATAGCAGGGAAATGGTGAGAGAGTGAGAGTCCCTGGGGAACCATAATTCTTCCACAGACCTTTGCAACCCTGGACTCAGGACATCCCCTCATAAGCCCACCTACAGCGGGGCCTTCATACCATCATGCAGAGCTTTGTGGTGTCTGGAAAGAGCCACTGCTCAGCCACATATGGAGTCCCTGGAGCCTTAAATCCCTGGGTATCCTGGCATTAATGGCTGGAGCTCTGGCAATGGGGGAGGTCAGGCTCCTTCACATGACCCGAGGGACTTCAGGCCTTCCCTCTGCAAGTTGCGGGATAAGACCAACTGATCTGGGACTCCAGCCACCTGCCCACTCCACGGCCAGTCCCCTCAGGCCAGTAATGGCTCTGCACTTCCTTGGAATGGAGCCCATACAGAGAGAGGCAAGATGCCATATTTATTGTCTTACAGCCCTCGTGGCTGTTGCCTTCAGACACTAGAGGGTGAATGGTGACTCGGGTTGGGTGCAGTTCCCCAACACAGCATAGCCACCCCACAGAAAAGCAGACTGTTTTTTTTTTTTCAGGTGGGTTTCCAATCCGGCTTCTCTTCACTGGGCAAGACCTCCTGACTCAAGACTCCACCCACTTCCCCCACTGAGGCTCTCAGGTGGTAGCAGCTTTGTGCTTCCTTGGGATGGAGTTCCCATGGGGAGAGGCAAGCTCATATTTTTGCTATCTCAGCTCTTGTTGCTGTTGCCTACAGGCTACGGAGGGTGTGAAGTGACTAGGGACTCACATGGATCCCCAGCACAACACAGCCCCACAGGAAAACCAGCCAGACTATTTTCCACATGGGTCTCTGATCCTGCTTCTCCTTTCTAGGCAGTATCTCCTGACCTGGGACTCCATCACATTTACCCTGTCCTCACCCAAACATTTCATTCCATTGGAGGCAGCTCTACAGTTTTTGAGGAGGAAATCCCAGAGATAACCCACAACTCCTCCATCATTCCAGCTGCAGTGGTACCACCCTAACCACTTTTAAGCTCGGGAAGAAACAAAGGGCCTAGTCAGTATGCTGGCACCTCCAGCACTCAACAGTCACCATATGTAGAGGAATCAAGTCCTTCTTTCCTGTGAACTTCCAACCCCTACTCCACCAGGCAGGACCCCTGGCTCAGGACCACAGATCAGCCACCCCATCCCTAACTGAGCCCACTGGTAGTGGGTCTGAGTTTCCCTGGGGAAAGTCTCCCAGAGGCAACAGACAGCCCCTCTGCTACTACCACAGCAGCAGTTCTGCCTCTGCTGCCCTCAGACTGGGTAAGAAAGAAAGAGCCTGAGGTCTTCACTCACACCTCCAGCATGCCACAGTAACTACATGGAGTGAACTCATTCTCTCCTGTCTGTAAGCCCTTGACCTCTGCTATACAAAAAGCAGAGCCCCAAGCTAAGGCCAACAGTGCTGGCACCCCACCCCATGATTGAACATTCCCAGCTGAAGTGGCTCCATGTTTCTCTGACATGGAACTCCCAGAAGCAACTGAAAATCCCTCTCCCACTGCCAGTGCAGTGGTACTGCCCTTGCTGCACTTGGACTGGGGAAGGAAAAAAGACCCTGAGTGCTTTAAACACAACTCCAGCAAGTTGCAGGTGCTCTAAGGAGAAGAGACCAGCGTGTCTCCCCTGTAACCTAGCTGTCCCTCTTCTCATTACTAGGCAGGATCCCTCTGTAGGGAAAGGTCACCTACAAAGGAAATCCCATCACATGAACAGTGGACCTTTCAACAGAAACCTTATTAGCCAGAAGAGATTGGCAGCCTATATTCAGCATTCTTAAAGAATAGAAATTTCAATCAATAATTTTATATCCAGCAAAACTAAGCTTTATAAGTGAAGGAAAAATCAGATCCTTTTTAGACAAGCAAATGCTAATGGAATTTGTAACCACCCGACTGTCTTACAAAAGGTTATAAAGGGAATCCAAAATACGGAAAGGAAAGACTGTTATTGAAAACTACAAAAGCACACTTAAGTACATAGACCACTGACACTATAGAGCAACCACACAAATAAATCTGCATTATAATTGCCTAACAACATGATAACAGAATCAAATCTGCACATATAATACTAACCTAGAATGTAAATGGGCTAAATGCCCCAATTAAAAGCACAGAGTGGCAAGCTGGACTAAGAAGCAAGACCAAGTGTTATGCTTTCTTCAGGAGACCTACGTCATATGACACATATAGGCTTGAAATAAAAGGCTGGAGAAAAATCTACCAAGCAAATGAAATAAAAGCAAAAAGCAGGGGTTGCTATCCTAATTTTAGACAGATGTTAAACCAACAAAGATAAAAGAAAGGCAAAGAAGTACACACTTAATGGTAAAAGCTTCAATTCACCAAGAAGACATATATATGTGTGTGTGTGTGTGTGTGTGTATGTGTGTGTGTGTATACACACACCCAACACAGGAGCACCTAGATTCATAAAGCAGGTTCTTATAAATCTATAAATCTATGAAGAAATTTAGATTCCCACACAATAATAGTGGGAGACTTCAACACATAACTAACAGTTTTTGACCATCAAGTCAGAAAACTCACAAGATATTCAAGACCTAAACTCAACTCTGGACCAAAAGGACCTAATAGACATCTACAGAACTCCTCATGCATATCCACAGAATATACACTCTTCTTATTGCCACATGGCACATACTCTAAAATCAACCACATGATTGGATACAAAACAATCTTCAGCAAATTCCCCCCCCCTCAAAAAAAGAAATTATACCATTCACACTCTCAGAGACTAGACAGCAATAAAAATAGAAATCAACAATAAGATAAGAGCTCAAAACCATACAATTAAATGGAAATTAAACGGTCTGCTCCTGAATGAGCTTTGGGTAAGTTATGAAATTAAGACAGAAATCAAGAAGCTATTTGAAACTAATGAGACAAAAATGCAGCATACCAGAATCTCTGGGAAACAGCTAAAAGAATGTTAAAAGGTAAGTTTATAGTACTAAATGCCTACACTGAAAAGTTGGAAAGATCTCAAATTGACAACTTAAAATGACAACTAGAAGAGCTAGAGAAACAAGAACAAACAAATGCCAAAGCTGGCAGAAAATAAGAAATAACCAAAATCAGAGCTGCACTGAAGGAAATTGAGACATGGAAAACCATATAAAAGATCAATAAATTCAGGAGTTTGTTATTTGAAAAAATTAATAATATAGATATATCACTAGCTAGACTAATAAAGAAAAATAGAGAAGATCCAAATAAACACAATTAGAAATGACAAAGGAGACATTATCCCTGATCTCAGAGAAATACAAAAAATCCCAGAGACTACTATGAAAATATCTATGCACACAACTACAATAGAAAATCTAGAAGAAAAGGATAAATTTCTGGACACATACAACCTCTCAAGACCGAACCAGGAAGAAACTGAATCCCTGAGCAGAACAGTAATGGTTCTAAAATTGAATCAGTAATAAAAAGCCTACCACGAAAAAAGAAAGACCAGGATCAACAGATTCACAGCCGAATTCTACCAGATGTACAAAGAATGGTACAAAAGTTCCATTTTTACTGAAACTATTCCAAAAAATTGAGCAGGAGGGACTCCTCCACCCAACTTACGGTATGAGGCCAGCATCATCCTGATATCAATACATGGCAGAGACACACAAATGGGAAACTTCAGGCTGATAAACAGATGCAAAAATCCTCAACAAAATACAAGCAAACCAAATCCAGCAGCACATCAAAATCAATCATATTCAAGTAGGCTTTATCCCTGAGATGCAAGGTTGGTTCAACATACACAAATTAATAAATATGATTCATCACATAAACAGAACTAAAAACACAAACCGCACAATTATCTTAATAGATGCATATAAGTCTTTTGATAAAATTTAACACTCCTTTATGTTAAAAACCCTTAACGAACGAGGCAATGAAGGAACATACTTCAAAATAATAAGAGCCACTTATGACTAATCAATAGCCAACATTTTACTGAATGGGAAAAAGCTGGAAACATTCCCTTTGAAATGAGAAACAAGGCAAGGATGCCTTCTGTCACCATCCTGTGAAATCTTGTACTGGAAGGCCTGGCCAGAGCAATCAGGCAAGAGAAAGAAATAAAAGTCATCCAAATATGAAGCAAGAAAGTCAAACTATCCCTAGTTGGAAATGACATGATTCTATACCTAGAAAATCCCTTGTCTGCCAAAAGCTTCTTCATCTGATAAACAATTTCAGCAAAGTTTCAGGATACAAAATCAATGTACTAAAAACAGTAGCATTCTTATACAACAACAACGTGAAAACTGAAAGCCAAATCAAGAATGCAATCCCATTCATAATTGCCACAAAAAGAATAAAATACTTAGAAATACAGCTAATCGGGGAGATAAAAGATCTCTACAATGAGAATTTAAAAACCCTGCTCAAAGAAATCAGAGCTGACACAAACAAATAGAAAAGCATTCCATGCTCTGGGATAGGAAGAATCAGTATTGTTAAAATGCCTCTACTACCCAAAGCAATTTATAGATTTGATGCTGTTCTTATTAAAACACCAATGATTTTCATTATAGAATTACAAAAAATAATTTATAAATTCACATGGAACAACAGCAAAAAAAAAAAAAAAAAAGACCCAAACAGCCAAGGCAATCCTAGCAAAAAGAACAAAGCTAGAGGCATCATATTTCCTGACTTCAAACTCTACTACTAAGCTACAGTAATCAAAATACATGGTACTGGTACAAAACCAGACACATAGACTAATGAAACAGAATAGACAGCCTAGAAATAATGCTGCGTGCCTCCAACCATCTGTTCTTTGGGGAAAACAATGGGGGAAAGGACACCCTATTTAGCAAGTGGTGCTAGGGTAACTGACTAGCCATATGCAGAAGGTTGAAACTGGATCTTTTGCTACACCATATGCAAATTTAACTCAAGATGGATTAAAGACTTAAATGTAAAACCCAAAACTATAAAAACTGTGGAAGATAACCTAAAAAAATACCATTCTGGACATGGGACCTGGCAAAGATTTCATGACAAAGATGCCAAAAGCAATTGCAACAAAAACAAAAATTAATAAATGGGACCTAATTAAAATGAAATGCTTCTGCGCAGCAAAAGAAACTATCAGTAAATAGAAAACATACAGAACGGGAAAAGATACTTTCAAACTATGCAGCCAAAAATGTTCTAATATCCAGCAACTATAAGGAACTTAAATTTACAAACAAAAACAAACAACCACATTAAAAGGTGCCTACATTTAAGACATGAACAGACATTTTTAAAAAAGAGACATACACACAGCAAACAAGCATATGAAAAAATGTTCAACATCACTAATTATTAGAAAAATGCAAACCAAAGCCACAAGCTGCCATCTCACACTGGTAGGTAATGCTATTTTTAAAAAGTCAAAAAATAACATGTTGACGAGCTTGCAGAGAATAGGCAACGCTTATAAACTGCTGTTGGGGAGGTAAATTAGCTCAGTCATGTGGAAAATAGTGTGGTGATTTCTCAGAGAACTCAAAACAGAATCACCAATCAACCCAGCAATCCCATTATTGGGTATATAATCAAAGGAATATACAGTTTCACCATACAAACACAGGAACATCTATACATTGATTGCAGCACTATTCATAATAGCAAAGACATGGAATCAAACTAGTTAGTGATCAATGGTAGACTGAATAAAGAAAATGTGGTATATATACATCATGGGATACTACGCAGCCGTAAAAAAGAATGAGATAATGTCCTTTGCACTGGCAGTAATGTGAATGGAGCTGGAGGACATTATCCTTAGCAAACTAATGCAGACGCAGCAAACCAAATACTGCGTATTCACACTTATAAGTGGGAGCTAAACAATGAGAAAACATGGACACAAGGAAAACAATACACACTCGGGCCTATTTGAGGGAAGAGGACGAGAGGAGGAAGACGATCAGAAAAAGTACCTGTTAGGTACTATGCTTATTGCCTGGGTGATGAAATAATCTATATACCAGACCCCTGTGATATGCAGTTTACCCATTTAACAAACCAGCACATGTACCCTTGAACCTAAAATAAAACTTATAATTAAAAAAAAAAAAGATATCATCAGGTCTGTTCTTACTGCAAAGGCTCTAGAGGTGAATTTATTATTGCCTTTTCCGGTTTCCTGTGGCTCCCAGTTTTCCTGGACTTCCAGCTGCATAACTACACTATCTGCCTCTATCTTCCTATGTCCTTCTTCTCCTCTATGTGTTTCAAATCTCCTTCTCATTTCTCCTGTAAGAACACCAGTCATTAAATTTGTATTATTATTATTATTATAATTCAAGTTCTGGGATATATGTTCAGAATGTGCAGGTTTGTTACATAGGTATACATGTGCCATGGTGGTTTGCTGCACCCACCAACCCATCATCTACATCAGGTATTTCTCCAAATGCTATCCCTCCCCTAGCCCCCTACCCCGACAGGCCCCAGTGTGTGATGTTCCCTTCCCTGTGTTCTCATTGTTCAACTCCCCCTTATAAGTGAGAACATGCTGTGTTTGGTTTTCTGTTCCTGTGTTAGTTTGCTGAGAATGACGGTCTACAGCTTCATCCCTGTCCCTGCAGAGGACATGAACTCATCCTTTTTCATGGCTGCATAGTATTCCATGGTGTATACGTGCCACATTTTTTTTTTATCCAGTCTATCATTGATGGGCTGTTGGGTTGGTTTCAAGTCTTGGCTATTGTGAATGGTGCATTAGATTTATGGCCCATTCAGATGATCCCAGAGGATTATCTTGAAATTCTTTTTTTAATTTAATTTAATTTAATTTTATTATTATTATACTTTAAGTTTTAGGGTACATGTGCACAATGTGCAGGTTTGTTACATATGTATACATGTGCCATGTTGGTGTGCTGCACCCATTAACTCGTCATTTAGCATTAGGTATATATATCTCCTATCTTGAAATTCTTAATTACATCTACTAATATCTTTTCTCCAAATAAGGCTATATTCACAGGTTATGGGTGAACATATCTTTTGGGGGTCTATCAACCGCATAAATATATGAAATGTTAGCCAAATAACATCAAACATTTGAGAAAGGCATTTTTTTTTGAGACGGAGTCTCACTGTGTTGCCCAGGCTGGAGTGCAGTGGTGCAATCTCGGCTCACTACAAGCTCCGCCTCCTGGGTTCACAGAAAAAGGCATTTTTAATTAAGGGAAAAGACCCACTGAATGAACAGAAAGAGGAATTCTGTTTTCAGTAAACATCAAATGTAGCTTATGTATGATACATCCACCTATAGGTAACAATTATGAACTGTAAATAAAATATGCATGAACAATTTGAAGGCACTGAAAGTGACTGAAAATAGGCAGAAATTGAATGGCTCTTTTCTTGGAAGGAAACAACATTGGATAAAATTTATCTTTTTCTATATGTGTGTGCCCTTCCTCCAAGGGTATTACCCAGTTAAAATGATGTAAGGTAGGTTAAATTCAGTGAGAAATCTCACTAATACTCCCTCTTACTTGCTTAAGAAATTAGCAGACAGAACTTGGTTTTGCCACAACGACTGGAAAGTGAGAGAAAAAAATCAAGGAGAGAACAGGGTGTTAAGAGTGGGGGCTCAAATTTCATACTTAAGTTCTGTTGTAATCCTTGGCTAACACCTAATCTACACATGTGTAGAAAAAATCCAATAATCCTGGTTGAAAAACATCTACAGGTAAAACAAAAACAACTAGAAAAGACTTTAGCTTATCTAAAGCAGGGGCAACAGAGTTTTAAGTTTGAGTCTAACCAATTGAATTGCCAGGTAGAATAAAAAACCAAACCCACCAATGAAACAAATGAAAACAAACAAACAAAACCAAGCATTCTTTAGGGATATATAATATAATCAAGATCTCCTAAGATATATTATCAAAATGTCCAGTATCCAATTAGAAACTCCTAGCCCTATGAAGAAACAAGAAAATGTGATACGCATTCAAGAGAAAACTCAATGAAGAGAAACGTGACCCTAAGAATGCTTATACACTGCTGGTGGGAATGTAAATTAGTTCAGTCCCTATGGAAAGCAGTTTGGATATTTCTCAAAGAACTTAAAACACAACTACCATTTAGCCTAGAATCCCATTGTGGGGGAAATACCCAAAGCAATATAAATCATTCTACCATGAAGACATATGCGCATGTGTTCATCACAACAGCATAGACATGGAATCAACCTGAATGCTGATCGACAATAGATTGGGTAAAGAACATGTGGTACATATATTCCATGGGATACTAAACAGCCATAGAAAAGAACTAAATCATGTCCTTTGCAGCATACGGATGGAGCTGGAGGCTGCTATCCTACATAAACACAAGAACAGAAACCCAAATTCCATATGTTCTCACTTATAAGTGGGAACTTAACACTGAGAATACAGTGACACAAACAAGAGAACAATAGACACTGGGACCTACTTGAGGGTGGAGGGTAGAAGGAGGGTGAGAATCAGCTACTGTGCTTATTACCTGGGCAATGAAATAATAAGCATGCCAAGCCCCTGCAACACGCAATTTATGCTTGTAACAAACCCGCACATGTATGCCTGAACCTAAAATAAAAGTTGAAAAGAAGGAGGAAAAAAAAAGAAAAAAGAAGAAACTGACTTTGAAGTTCATCCAGATAGTGGAATTAGTAAACAGATTGTAGTTATAAAGTATAACTGGTCTTTCTGACAGATTAAATAATTATCTGTAAAGAAATGTCTGAAGAATCTATAAAACTGCTGTTATGACTAACCAATGAATGAAGCAAGACCTAAAATCAATACACATACATTGATTACATATTAGAAGAAAACAAATAGGAGATAAAACAGAAAAATAATTTTTATGGCCATACTCTTTTATTTTTTACTTGAGTACTCAAATACCATCATGCCCTATTAGCAAAAGTGGCAGTTGGGTTATCCCCAACTCTAACTGGTCCATCCATCTCCCTGGAGCTTACACAAGGCAAGGCAAGAATGTTCAGACATGTGCCTCCACACGAAGGTGAAAGAGAAGTGGTTGGATGAATCCAGGGCTGCATGTCTTTTGCCTGGTGTCACTGTGGGGGACTAGTTCTGTCCGGTCCTTTCCATCTTCACCTCTTCACCTGGACTCTGAGGTTGCAAGTCTTTCAGATGATACTCTCATTCTCAGAAATTCTTCCCTTCATTCTTTTCACTGTGTCCAGAAGGGATACTAGTATGAATGATGCATTGTGTCAGAACCAGCCCTACCTCACACATTTTAAGGTTTTGATCCCATGTCATCAGCCTAGGTACCCGTACCTTGAGGTTGATTTTATTTTGGGAACCTCATAGGCCTTCCTTGCACTGATTTCTTTTTTAAGTTCTGGGATACATCTGCAGAATGTGCAGGTTTGTTACATAGGTATACATGTGTCATGGTGGTTTGCTGCACCTATTAACCCATCATCTAGGTTTTAAGCCCCGCATGTGTTAGGTATTTGTCCTAATGCTCTCCCTCCCCTTGCCTCCAGCCCCCAACAGGCCCCGGCATGTGATGTTCCCTTCCCTGTGTCCATGTGTTCTTATTGTTCAACTCTGACTTATGAGTGAAAACATGTGGTGTTTGGTTTTCTGATCCTGTGTTACTTTGCTGAGAATGATGGTTTCCAGCTTCATCCATGTTCCTGCAAAAAAGATCTGGTTCTAGATCTTTGAGGAATTACCACACTGTCTTCCACAATGGTTGAACTAATTTATACTCCCACCAACAGTGTAAAAGCATTCCTATTTCTCCACATCCTCTCCAGCATGTGTTGTTTCCTGACTTTTTAATGATCAGCATTCTAACTGTGGTAAGATGGTATCTAATTGTGGTTTTGATTTGCATTTCTCTAATGACCAGTGATGATGAACTTCCCTTCATATGTTTGTTGGCCACATAAATGTTTTCTTTTGAGAAGTGTCTGTTCATATCTTTCACCCACTTTTTGATGGGGTTGTTTGAATCAATGTGCAAAAATCACAAGCGTCCCTATATATCAATAATCGACAAACAGAGAGCCAAATCATAAGTGAACTCCCATTTACAATTGCTACAAAGAGAATAAAATACCTAGGAATATAACTTACAAGGCATATGAAGGACCTCTTCAAGGAGAGCTACAAACCACTGCTCAACGAAAAAGGAGAGGATACAAATGGAAAAACATTCCACGCTCATGGACAGAAAGAATCAATATCGTGAGAATGGTCATACTGCTCAAAGCAATTTGTAGATTCAATGCTATCCCCATCAAGCTACCAATGAATTTCTTCACAGAATTAGAAAACTACTTTAAATTTCATATGAAACCAAAAAATAGCCCATATAACCAAGACAATCTTAAGCAGAAAGGACAAAGCTGGAAGCATCATGCTACCTGACTTCAAACTGTACTAGAAGGCTACAGTAACCAAAACATCATGCTACTGGTTCCAAAGCAGATATATAGACCAATGGAACAGAACAGAGGTCTCAGAAATAATGCCACACATCTACAACCATCTGATCTTCGACAAACCTGAAAAAAACAAGCCATGGGTAAAGGATTCCCTATTTAATAAATGGTGCTGGGAAAACTGGCTAGCCATATGCAGAAAACTGAAACTGGACCCCTTCCTTACACCTTATACAAAAATTAACTCAGGATGGGTTACAGACTTAAATGTAGGACCTAAAACCATCAAAACCCTGCAAGAAAACCTAGGCAATACCATTCAGGACAGGCATGGGCAGAGACTTCATGACTAAAACATCAAAAGCAATGGCAGCAAAAGCCAAAATTGACAAATGAGATCTAATTAAATTAAAGAGCTTCTGCACAGCAAAAGAAACTATCATCAGAGTGAACAGGCAACCTATAGAATGGTAGAAAATTTTTGCAATCTATCCATCTGACAAAAGGCTAATATTCAGAATCTACAAGGAAACAAGAGAAACAAAACAAAACATCTTTTTTTTTTTTTTTTTTTTTTGTGATGGGATTTTGCTCTTGTCACCTAGGCTGGAGTGCAATGGCGCAATCTCTGCTCACTGCAACCTCTGCCTCCTGGGTTCAAGTGATTCTCCCACCTCAGCCTCCTGAGTAGCTAAAATTACAGGTGTGCACCACCATGCCTGGCTAATTTTTGTACTATTAGTACAGATGGGGTTTCACCATGTTGGCCAGGCTGGTCTCGAACTCCTGACCTCAGGTGATCTGCCCGCCTTGGCCTCCCAAAGTGCTGGGATTACAGATGTCAGCCATCACGCCTGGCTGACAGTTTCTTAAAAACTACTACTGAGTATCTACCCAAAGGAAAAGAAGTCATTATGACTTATATTGCATACACACATACGTTTATACAGCACAATTCGTAATTGCATATAGAACCAACCTAAGTGCCCACTGACCAACAAGTGGATAAAGAAAATGTGGTGTATATACAACATGGAATGCTACTCAGCCATAAAAAGGTACGAAATAATGTCTTTTGCAGAAACTTGGGTGGAGCTGGAGGCCATTCTAAGTGAAGTAACCTAGGAGTGGAAAACCAAACATCAAATGTTCTTACTTATAAGTGGGAGCTAAGCTATGAGGATGCAAAGACATACAGAGTGATATAATGGACTTTGGGGACTCATTGCAGGGGAGGTTGGCAGGGGTGTGAGGGAAAAGAGACCACATATTGGGTACAGTGTATGCTGTTTGAGAGATGGGTGCACTAAATCTCAAAATTTACCACTATAGAATTCATTTATATAATCAAAAAACCGCTTTTACCCTAAATGCTATTGAAATAAAAACAAATAATATATTTTAAAAAATTTCTATGTAGTTACAATATTAAAAAATTGAACATACATTTACCATATAAGCAGACATTTATTCCTTTGCTCATTTGACCCAAAAGAATGAAAACTTATCTTCATAAAAACCTGTACAGGCTTGTTCTAAAAAGTGTTATTTATTGTAGCTAAAAACTAGAAACAAAACAGATTTCCCTTAATAGGTGAATGGCTAAATAAACTGTGGCACATCCATACCATGGGTTACTACTTAGCAATAAGAAGTAATGGACCATTGTTACATGCAACAGTGTGTGTGTAAGGATCTCAATGATATGCTGAATGAAAAATCCAGTCTCAAGGGGACACATACTATATGATTCCATTTGAATAAGGTTCTCAAAATGACAAAATTGTAAAACAGATTAGTAGCTGTTAGGGGATAGAGATGGTTGAGGCAGAGGTTGGTGGGTGTGAATGTAAAGGGATAGCAAGAGAGAGAGAGAGATCTTTGTGTTTATGGAATAATCCCATTCCTTGATTGCAGTGGTGGTTACAAAAGCCTAAACATATGATAAAACAACATAGAACTATACACACACATTGTATTAATGTCAAATTCCTGGTTTGGATATTGCCCTATAATTATGTAAAGTGTATCCACTGGAGGAAATTAGGTGACTGGTATGCAGAGCCTCTTTGTACTATCTACAACTTCCAGTAAAACTAGAATTATTTCAAAATAAATTAAACATTTTATAAAACAGAAGAGAAAACTGATAACTTGGTAAGACTGTAGTTGAAGGTATAATAGCTGATGGGCAGGGAAAAAACATACATCTAAAAATATATAATTACTTTCATTTTTGTTTTCCTCAGTCTAGAAAAACAACCAATCATCTTAACTATTGGTATTATGATTATGATTGTTAGTTTAGCTATATACTTCTTTAAAAAGTTAAATTTGAAAGGGAGAGGTGATGCTGCCTAAAAGTCTCTCAATGCATTCCGCTAATTTGGACTGAGACCTTTTTCAAATTACAATTTAACATGGCTGATATTTATGCTCCTTGTTTCCTGACAAAAGAAATGTCCTGTTGTCAGTCACTAAATAATTGCTTCATTTAGCCTTAGTTCAATATGTTATAATTTGTAATGTGTTTTGTGAATAAAATGCTATTTATTTATGTGCTTTGAAGAGTAAGAGAAAAAGAGGATTAAATCAATTTACCATATGATTAGCAAATTTTAAAGTCAGGATTCATAGGCTGTTGGAAAAGTACAATACACTAACTCTATTTTGAGAAATCCTAAGAGTATTTTAAATTTATTAATATACACTTGTTTACAATTATCAATATTTTTATCATCTAAACATAGCTTATATGTAGTCTTCCTTAAATGAGTAATCTTATTAAACTGGTCTCTGATCAGTTTATAATATTTTTAACATTAATGTATATGGATTTCTGACAACTTAAGTAACTAAATAATAAAAAGGCAGACTAAGGAACTTAGCCACAAGAATAATTCAAAAGAATTTGGTAAAATTTATCGTATTTTCAGAAAAGATTTTACACCAAATGTTCAGTTATCACACTATTTAAGCTTATGCATTTCTTTTAACTGTTTTATCATTCACAGATGTCACTGCTGAATATCAGTTCCTTATATTGTCAGGATTCATGACTAAATGATGTTATGTTCTCTTCCAAGTGGGCTAATTTTCTACGTGATTGTGGCTCTGGAAGCAAAGTACTAGAAATTGGTATCTATTAAGTTTTATTGATTACTCATAAAAGCTTATAATAACCAGCTGGATCCTGTAAACTGCATGGTGGGTGTTGAACTATATTTACCAACAACTCTATAAACAATATGTATACTTTCGTTTTAGGTTAACTAGTAAAAATCATTGTCTAAAAACTACAATCTTATGCTCTGTGCCAAAGTTAAAAGAGGCACGGGAAACCCAGGAAACCGTCTACCCTTACTTTTGGATCTTTCAAAAAATATATATTTGTTTGGAAGCCCAGATCCTTGAAATGTATTTATATGTTTATAAATTTTCAGATATATATAATAAATATTTTTATGCTTATATTTTTCTGCTGTATAAATGAAGACTTTCTACCTTCCTAGAGAAGCTATGTTATTATGACAATGGAAGAATTCTTCTTTTTTAAGTTGTGCAGGCATTTGCATAAGAATCAGTAGAATATAAGTTCCAAAAAGACAAACCCTTTGTTAAAATAAAATTTTCAAAATGATAAAATCATGACTGTCATCAAATATTAAATGCATATGTTTTAAATATTTTATTTAACTCATTAATTAATGAAGGAACAAGTAACAAGCTACAATCTGTTGGATTAAGAATTTGACTTAGAGAGATTTATATTCTCTACTCTACTGGACAATGTTCATTTGCATTGTCATAAACAGAAATCATTTGCATTATCAGTTTTCTAGACTTTAATTTTTATACCATATGTCAAAGTCAATTAAAATACACACCTCTATAGAATCAGATAATTTTCAGGGATACCACTAGACAGTGTATTTCATTAAAAATAAAACCAGTGATATCTTCAGTTCTTTGACTGACAACCTTGTCTGTTTTTTTAACTGCTTATATTCCTAGGACAAGAAATGGTGTATACACCATGGAATACTATGCAGCCATAAAAAATGATGAGTTCATGTCCTTTGTAGGGACATGGATGAAATTGGAAATCATCATTCTCAGTAAACTATCGCAAGAACAAAAAACCAAACACCGCATATTCTCACTCATAGGTGGGAACTGAACAATGAGAACACATGGACACAGGAAGGGGAACATCACACTTCGGGGACTGTTGTGGGGTGAGGGGAGGGGGGAGGGATAGCATTGGGAGATATACCTAATGCTAGATGACGAGTTGGTGGGTGCAGCGCACCAGCATGGCACATGTATACATATGTAACTTACTTGCACATTGCGCACATGTACCATAAAACCTAAAGTATAATAATAATAATAATAATAATAAAAGAAAAAAAATTTAAAAGGTAAGAAATGGTGCTTTGCTCTTCATGTGTGATTAATACATATCAGTCAATGAATAAATGAAATAATTTAAAGAACCTGGATAACACCATTTCAAAATAAGCTAAAAATAAACTCAAATAAGCAAAAAAAAGATTTCTACTTTTAGAATTATAACGTTAAGAATCATTTTAACCAATCAAATATAACTTCTTTCATATCAGATATTGTAAAGACATAATTATAAAAATGTTAGAACAAGGAAGGCAAAAGTTTGTCTCATTTAAAAATTGTTTTATTATCTAAACACTTTACATACAGAAATCCCTTTAAGCCCATGGTTTATATTATGCTATCAATGATCTTCCTGGTCAGAAATCGTCCATCTTTGCCCATCTGCCACTTTTCTTTTTTTGAGTTTAGGAACCATTGAATTCAAATGCAATCACAATCTTTCAACAGGTTTTTTTTTTCCAACAAATTCAAACAATTTTACATTGAACTTTCACTTCTTACATAGAGAAATCAAAATAACAAAGAGAGAAGAGCAAAGGGAAAAGAAGAGAAAGTATAGGGAAAGAGCAGTGGGAGAAATAAAGGCTTACTAATGAAGGCTTAATCAGAAAGGGTCTCTGTACTGCTCCCCTGAATTCATTTCTGAAGGTAACTAAATGTTTTGAAGACTAAATAACCTTTTTTGTCATTATAGTTCAGTTGCAGTTCTTTCATTATGCATTTGAAAAAGCCAGTTTTATGTGGATTGTAGGAACTGCAAATTGGCCACATAAACGAATACCTACAAAACACACATTTAACTAAGAAAGTGTCCAAGTGTATGTGATTCCAGTGGAGACATGCAGAGAGGGTTTTGAACTTCAATTTTAAAATTCATCTGTGCAGATAATTTTTTTTAAATAAGCAAAGAAAATGCTTTGTCATTGGCATGGGTATTTTAATTTTTAGGATATTTTCTGTTGTCTCAATCTATGTTTGGAAAAGTGTAGTATATTTTTAAAGGAAAAAATCCCCCTTTAAATCCCCCCAAATCTCATATGTTTGAACAAAATTTTCTCAAACAAATATGATATACTAACTTCTATAAAATGCTCAATCATAACTATTATTCAATGAGTGTCTTATATGGTACCTTGTGGAGGGGGGATTTAAATACTCCAATTAATTAATGCAAATTGATTAAGTAATAAGAGTTGCTGAGTAAAAATGGTAGATATAATTTGTGAAAAGTAAGTCTTTTCTTAATACAGATAAATTCTTGAATATGGTATATTTACATGTGGGAGATGGAAGTAGTAACTTTTCTCATCAAGATTATGTCATTTCTTATGTGTAAAATTTTAGAAACAACGTTTACATTTTGATCATCAGGAGTACTTAGACTTCCCAATGAAACATCAAAACAACCTTGTGAAGAAATAAAAGAATAAAAAAGAAGTCTTTTACACACTGATTTTTGTAAGTGCATCTTTCTGTAGAATCGATAGATGCATAAAGAAATAGATGACAACTGTATTCCATTACAGGAGTATAAAAAGATTGCCCTCTCCAACTGCAATATAGCAATATTCATTTAGGCATTTTTGCAGGGGGTTAGGCATTAATAAAATTCTTTAGGAATTTTGACTTAATCAGTGTCTTGTGTGAATGAATGTACTGCATTCTACTACCTTTTTGAATCATAATTATAATTTGAACTTTGAATTGCTAGATGTAGAAAACTAAATCTGGGAAAAAAAAATAAATATTTTATTCAAACTCTTCAGGACACTTGGAGTATTACCACATATTTTTAAAATTATTTTTAAAATATTCATATGGTTTAAGGAATATACTGAAATGACAGCATTGTATTCACATAACGTTTGTAATGAATTATTTGAACTCTATTAAACAAAATATTAACATAAATATCTACTACCCCATTTGCACATTTTTAATTACAAAACTATGTTAATCTCCCATTAAAGAAAAAAACATGTTATATATATATATTTTTTTGGTGGATTTGTTGTAATTTGGAGACATTTTCCTGGACTCTTGACCATTTGGGTGTGGTATAGGTATATAGATGGATGGGAAGGAAGGAAGGAAGGTAGGAAGGAAGGAAGGAAGGTAGGAAGGAAGGAAGGAAAGAAGGGAGGGAGGGAGGGAGGGTCGATAAAAGAGAAATACTGACTTTTAACTAAAGCGAAGGAGTGAATGTTTGTTATTTATACATTTGCCAGCAACAAAATGTTTTCAGGACAAACTTATCTATAATCAGACTTTGTTGGACATGTGTGTTTTACAGTATATTAAAGTTGAGGCAAAGATTCTTAACCCTGAAATATAAAAATTGTAAGATGCATTTATATAGATGCAAACTCCTTTGTCTATGTGTGACTTTATGGGGATGTTGCATACTTATCCACTATATTAACCACTACATAAGCACTAGGCTCCAAATTAAAGAGGCAACAGATGACATAAATATTACTGTACATTTATATTGCTGAATGAACAAATTAGTCATCTCTTCACTAATAGTTGTTCCTTCTGTAAAATTCCACATCTTGGGTACTGCTTCCATGTCTTTTTTAGGCAAGACTACAATAGTCTTTGGGGGTAATTTATTTTTTTAACATTCTGACTTTAACCTTATCCTGGCCAAGTCTTCTAGATTTTAATTCGTAACAGCTTCAGAGTTCCATCTGTTTCAACTTCACATGCTTCTCCATAATTTAATCACCACTAACTTTAGTTCTGAATTTATCGTTTGTCGCTTGAACATTAGCAGTGATTTCATTAATCATCTCCCCATGTCCAATCTCAGCATATCCTTAAACCTGATAACATATTTAGATCTGATCATGTTACTCTTCCGTCCCCAAACTCAGAGGAGTCTATCTGTATCCCAAGAAAAAATCAGCTTGATACACTTTTAAAGCTGTTCTAAGAGCTGATACTTTTCCACCTTTCTAGGCTTTCTCTCACTACCCCCATTCACTGTATGTCATATTCTTGGACTATTGGATGGTTCTAAAAATAAATTGGAAATTATTCCACGTACCACAGCTTCAAAAAAAAGTACTGTCTCTTTTATTTAATTTTGTAGGCCCAACATTAAGCAATCTAGTAATTGTAGAACCTAACTAATTAAGAAATAGATAAATATACTGTTTAAGGGAAGAAATCTCTCTCTAGGAACCAAAAACCTATTCAAACAAACAATGTATGTTAAGATATGCTAGACAATGTTCTTAATAAAGTGAGTTCTGTTCTAAATATGAGTCGAGATGAGTAATAAAGCATAGATAACATTCATACTGGTTAAGGTAATGCATTTCATAACAGCTTTGGGTAATTCTTTCTTAATAAAAAATTTAAAAACACAATAATGTTTATAATATAATAATTTAACAGTCCGTGAAAATGCACAAACTTCAATGGAGTCTAATATACCAAAAAGTGAATTTTAAAATTTTTCTATTTTTGCTCTTTTGAGTAAAATTCAACTTCAAAAGTTATTAAAAATTAACAACTATTTTTTGTTAGACACCTAGAACCAGTGTCTAGGTTACTGAGAATGTGTTCATGATGATTGATCATTTTGCTCCAAACAAGTGAAAAGAATGATCAACATAAATAGTCATAGTGATTTTAGCGTTATTTAAGAAACAACAGGAGAAAATCAACAGTGTCAGAAAATAGGACTGAATAAGAAAGATATATTGGAGAGTGAAAATATTTTTAGTCTTCCCTAGAATATTCCACAATGGAAAGTAAATGATAGTTTTGAAAAAAATGACAGCATTCTTTTTAGAAAATGGTGGAAAGCTATAAAAGGAAAACAATGAATGTGAAAATAACTGTTTTTTAAAAGTAGACTGAAGGCACTGAGTGGTTAGAGGAAAGACACAGAAGCTGGGCTGAAAAAGGAGGAAGAAGAAAATGTTTCAAGGGGCTGCCGTGCACTGAGTCACATTCTTGGCCCCCAGTGACTCTGGGGGAATGAATGGGTGAATTGAATTGGCAAAGAGCAACCGACTCCTGCCATGGGCCTCTGGAATCTTGGAAGGAGACCCCTCAACCACCACAGATGCTTAAGTTGTCAGGGAAAGCTGCTTAGAGAAGTTATAGAGGCAGAACTCCAGGTGGTGTGGAACCCAGAGGATTTGGTGCAGGAGCACCTATAGTGGAGCACAGCCAAAGACACCATCCCCCTAGGTTTGACTTGCTGCCACAGGAGACCTTAGCTCTAGGGGAACTGTCAGACCTCAATTCTGCATGGTGGTCTTGCCCATCAGATGGGGCTGTTCCGACCTGAGCACCCTTGGTCTGCTGGCCTCTGCCAGGGCATCAGCCTGGCTGCATCTGTTTGCAGTGCCACCCTGGGTGCCCTGGGGGCTGCATAATAGCTCCTGCACTGACAGACTGCGCCAGAGCAGTCCCATGGACATGCACCAGCCCATCCACTCTCTCCCAACACAGCTTCCTCCCTGCCTATGGCCACTTCTCGCATTACTTTACTTGTGCCTGTGGATCTTGCCTTCTTTGCCCCACCAGTGCATATGTGCATGTGCACCCTGCCCTGCCACTGCTGCCAGCGTGAGTGCACTCTGTGCCCCCTACCCCTGCCCTACCAGTCAGAATCTTGGCGGGCACAGAGGCAGTCAGACCTGCCACCACCAGTGCCCCATCCATTAGCTAAAACTGCCAATGGAGTGAAACTAGGCACAGAGAACAGCGGACCCTCCTTTGCCCGGAGCAGCCACCTCTGCCTGTATGAATGGGCACAGAGGGTACATACAGTCCTGTGCCTGCTGGCACTGTACCCCCCATGCTAACACCACTACCAGGGCAACCATGCACGCAATCACCAGTGGGAGACCCTCCTGTCCCTGCAAGCTGTGCTGCCTCCATGGCTGCTGTGAACACGTGCACAGAGACTGGCACCTGCTAGCAGCCTGCTGCAGCCAACTAGCATGCACTCCACTGAACTGCCACTGCCACTGCTGCTGACACATGCGAAAGAGGATGCATCCTGCTGCCACCACCCTGTGAAACTCTTTGAATGGCTGCACCCACTGGAGTGCTGTAACTAGTGGTCTGGGAGCACCTCAGCCCCCACTAGCACAGGGAGTTTCTAACCTGGAGGAGCCAGAGAACAAAGTTGGGACATAATAGCAGTCACCTAGAGTTAAAGTGTGCAGTTTAGGAGTTGTGAGCTGAGCCGTGGCTCCCTAAAATCTTCCAGAAACAAAGCCAGTCAACTGAATCCATCTTATTCCACAATAAAACCCTCGAGGTCATCAAATAAGATGAAAGAAAAAAGAAACTACCACGAAAGGACAGGAGCTTCACAGATTAAAGAAACATTAGCCCAAAATGATGCAAAAGAACCAGTGCAAGAACTCTGAGAACGCAAAAAGCCAGAGTGCCTTCTTTCCTCCAAAGGATCACACTAGCTCTCCAGCAAGGGTTCTGAACTGGGCTGAGAAGACTGAAATTATAGAAAAAAAAATATTCAGAATGTGAGTAGGAACAAAGGCCATAGAGATGCAGGAGTACATTTAAACCTAATCCAAGGAAGCTAAGAATCACAATAGAATGATACAGGAGATGACAGACAAAATAGCTAGTATAGAAAAGAATATAACTGACCTAATAGAGCTGAAAAACATACTGCAAGAATTTCATAATGCAATTGCAAGTATTATTAACAGAACAGACCAAGCTGAGAAAAGAATCTCAGAGCTTGAAGTCTGGCTTTCAAAAATAAGACAGTCAGACAAGAATAGAGAAAAAACAATAAAAAGGAATTGACAAAACCTCTGAGAAATAAGGGATTATGTAGAGACACAATCTATGATTCATTGGTGTCCCTGAAAAAGATGGGGAGAATGGAAGCAACTTGGAAAATATATTTCAGGATATCATTTATGACAATTTTCCCAAACTAGCTAGAGAGGCCAACATTCACATTCAGAAAATGCAGTGAACCTCATTAAGATACTTCACAAAAAGATTATCCCCAAGACACATAGTCATCAGATTTGCCAAGATTGAAATGAAAGAAAAAATGTTAAAGGCAGCTAGAGAGAAAAGGGCCAATCACCTACAAAGGCAAGCCCAACAGATTAACAGTTGACCTCTCAGTAGAAACCTTACAAGACAGAAGAGATTATGGGCCAATATGCAACATTCTTAAAGTCAAGAAATTTCAACCAAAAATTTTATATGTAGCCAAACTAATTTTCATAAGCAAAGGAGAAATGAGATTCTCTTTAGACCAGAAAATGCTAGGGGAATTTGTTATCAACATCCCTGTTTTCCAAAAGCTCCTGAAGGAGGCACAAAATATGGAAAGGAGAGACCATTACCAGCCACTACAAAAACACTCATGAATACACAGACCATTGACACTATAAAGCAACCACACAAACAAATCTGCATAATAATGAGCTAACATCATGACAACAGTATCAAATTCACACATATCAGTACAAACCCTGAATGGAAACTGGCTAAATGTCCCAATTAAAAGGCAGAGTGTCAAGCTGGATAAAACACCAAACCCATTGGTGTGCTATCTTCAAGCAACCCATCTCACATGAAATGACACCTATAGACTTGAAATAAAGAGATGGAGAAAAATCTACTGAGCAAATGGAAATCAGAAAAAAATCAAGGGTTGCTAACCTAATTTCAGACAAAACAAACAAAACCAGCAAAGATCAAAAAAGACCAGGACACTACATAATGGTAAAGAGTTCATTCAATTCAACAGGAAAAAATAACCATCCTAAAAATATATGCATCTAATACAGGAGCACCCAGATTCATAAAGCAAGTTTTTAGAGATTTATGAAGAGACTTAGATTCCCATGTAATACTAGTGGGAGACTTCATCCAATACCACACTGTCAGTACTAGACAGATAATTGAGGCAGAAAATTAACATAGAAATCCCGAACATAAATTCAGCACTGGATCAAATGAACCTGACAGACATCTACAGAACTCTCCACCCTAAAACAACAGAATATACAATTTTCTCATCACCACACAGCACGTACTCTAAAATCGATCACATAATTTGACATAAAACAATATTCAGCAAATGCAAAAAAATGGAATTATATCAACCATTCAGACCACAGCACAATAAAATTAGACTTTGAGACTACAAAAATCACTCAAAACCATACGATTACATGGAAATTAAGTAATCTGCTCCTGAATAACTTTTGGGTGAGTAATTAAATTAAGGGAGAAATCAAGATGTTTTTTAAAACTGATGAGAACAAAGATGCAACATACCAGAATCTCTGGGACATTGAATTAAATTAAGGGAGAAATCAAGATGTTTTTTAAAACTGATAAGAACAAAGATGCAACATACCAGAATCTCTGGGACATTGCTAAGGAACTGTTAAGAGAAAAATTTATAACACTAAACATGCACATCAAAAATTTAAAAAGATCTCAATTTAATAACGCAACACGACAACTGAAAGAATTAGAGAAACAAGAGAAAACAAACCCCAAAGCTAGCCAAAGATAAGAAATAACTAAAATCAAAGCTGAATTGAAGGAGATTGAGACAAAAAAAAACTATTAAAAAGATTAATCCTCAACAAAATACTGGTAAACCAAATCCAGCAGCACATCAAACGACTTATCCATCACAATCACGTAGTCTTTATCCTTGGGGATGCAAGGTTGGTTCAACATGCACAATAAATGTGATTCATCACATAAACAAAGCTAAAGATAAAAAACACATGATTATTGCAATCAATACAGAAAAGACCTTTGATAAAATTCAACACCTCTTCATGTTCAAAACTTGCAATAAACTGGGTATTCAAGGAACATACCTGGAAATAATAAGAGCCATCTATGGCAAATCCTCAGCCAACATCATAATGAATGGGCAAAATCTAGAAGCATTCCCCTTGAAAACCAGCACAAGACAAGGATGCCCTCTGTCATCATTGCTATTTAACATAGAATCATGTCATCTGCAAACAAAAATAATATGACTTCCTGTCTTCTCATTTTGATGCATTTTATTTCTTTCACTTGCTTGATTGTTCTGACTGGGA
Organism: Pongo pygmaeus; assembly: GCF_028885625.2. NCBI lineage: Eukaryota > Metazoa > Chordata > Mammalia > Primates > Hominidae > Pongo > Pongo pygmaeus. Next base: position 96,153,422 of record NC_072377.2, read on the forward strand.
CTTCCAGTACTATGTTAAGGAGCTCTCATGTTAGCACCACCTCTTGGCTGGAGGCAAACCAACTTAAGCCATTACAGCAACTCATGGCAGAATAATACTGCTCCCAAGAAGGAGAAAATGGCTGCTAACACCACTGCTTGTAACTGGGTAACCAGAGGTCTTGAGTTTGTCCACGTGACAGACTCACTACTAACAGCATTTGAGTAAGCCAGCACTCTAAGCCTGTCTACAACCAACAATTTTCACAGAGTCTATGTCACTCCCCTGCCACCTCCATCAAAGTAGGTGCTGGTATCTACTACTGGGACACCCAAACACAGGTCAAAACCATGGACTCTTTGCAGACATTCCCCAGCACTATTCTAGACTGGAAGCCCCCCTAGGTGGCTAGACCTAGAAGAGCAATAGCAATTACTGCAGACTGGCTTTCAGAAAACCTCATCCCTCGGGGAAGGAGGAGAGCAACATATCAAGGGCTTACCCTATGGGACAAAAGAATCTGAAAGGCCTTGAGTCCCAGACCGTTCCACTCATGGGAAATTTCTCACAGCAGAGACCCAATTGCAATGCTGGGTGTAGTAGGGAAGGTTTGCACCTCAACCCCAACAAGCAGGCATCGTTTGTGATTGGGAAGGGCTTTAAAAAGAGGGGTCCTTATTTCCCCTGTCACTTCACTATAGATGCAGCTGGGGCTTCACCCACAAGAACACAGCACGGATGCAACTACAGACAGCCTTTCTGGTATAATCCAGGATAGCACAGCCCCACAGAAGGAGCACCACCTAGATTCAGGCCTGCATGACAGACAGATGTTGATGTTGGGACATCAATGTTTCTACAGATGAAAAGAGGTGCCTGTATGATCTGAATAGCTGAAACACTGGAACAAGTGTGAGGCTCTGTGGTGAATAGCTTTCCTGCTGGCTTGGCAGGGAGCTGAGGTAGCTTCCAATCTTCACCCTGATAAAACCTCAGCATGTTTAATTGAGCACTCACCCAGCCACCCTCATCAAGGCTGGGACCTCAGCCCACTTTTAGGTATTACATCTGCCCACCTCCTGGTTAGGCTACGACTGGTGTCTACCCAGGAATACCTCCTTTATTGACCTGAAACTGAATCATCAACTCAGTAAGTAAAATACTGGAGAAAAATAAAATAAATAAATGAAGAGTATACCACAAGAGAACAAGGTAAGCTTCAAGAAACCCCTCCCATTCTAATCACATAGGAGACAGTGAACTTGCCCAAACAGCAAGAATATAACTACTACAACCAGGATCTGGGAAACCCAGCAAACAAAGACTCTCTATAAGGAATTCACATAGAGTCTTAGCTCCAAAAGCACCAAGAATCAAATTAGGCTAAAATAAACATTAAGGTCCAATTTTTAAGAGGAGAAAAAAAGAAATTAAAAAACACAGTCCAATCGAAAATAAATTCAAGAACAATTTGAAAAAATACTCTACCCAAATGAGAAGGAATAAGAAAAGTAATTTTGGTAATATGACACCAGCTCCCAGCAATGGATCTAAATCTAGAAAAAAAATTCTCTGAATTGCCAGATAAATTATTCAGAAGGTTATTAAGCTACTCAAGCAGATAACAGATAAAGGCGAAAACCAACTTAAAGAAATTTTTAAAAATCCAGGGTATAGATGAAAACTTTTTCAGAGAAATAGACATCATAAAGAACAAACAATCAGAACTTTTGGAAATGAAAGAAATGAAAGACACACTTAGGGAAATACAAAATACAATGAAAAGTTTCAACAACAGACTAGCACAAGTAGAAGAAAGAATTTCAGAGCAGGAATACCAAGCATTTGAATTAACCCAATTAGATCTCAACAAATAAAAATAAGAAAAATAAATAAACAAAGTCTCCAAGAAATATTGGATTATGTAAAATGGCCAAACCTAAGAATAATTGGCGTTCCTAGGGAAGAAGAAAAAACTAGAAGTTTGGAAAAATTACTTGAGGGAATAATTGAGGAAAAATTCCCTGTTCTTGCTAGAGATCTAGACATCCAAATACAAGAACCCCAAAGAACTGGAAAATTCATTGCAAAAAAATCATTAACAAGGCCTCTAGTCATCAGGTTATCCAAAGGCAAGATGAAAGAAAGAATCATGAGAGCTGTGAGGCAAAGGCATCAGATAACCTATAAAGAAAAACCTATGACATTAATAGCAGATTTCTCAGCAGAAACCTTACAAGCCAGAAAGGATCAGACAAATAAATTCTGAGAGAATTTGCTACTACCAAACCAGCACTACAAGAAATGCCAAAAAGAGTTCTAAATCTTGAAACAAAACTTTGAAATAGACCAAAGTAGAACCTACTTAAAGCATAAATCTCATAGGGCCTATAAAACAATAACAGAATGATAAAAAAGGTATTTAGGCAACAACTAACATGGTGAATAGAACAGTACCTCACATCTCAATCCTAACTTTGAAGGTAAATGGCCTAAATGCTTCACTTAAAAGATAGAGAATGGTAGAATGGATTAAAAACCACCAACCAAGTATACGCTGTCTTCAAGAGATTCACTTAACACATAAGGACTCATATGAACTTAAAGATATTCCACTCAAATAGAAACCAAAAGCAAACAGGAGTGGTTATTCTTATATGAGACAAAAGAGACTTTAAAGCAACAACAGTAAGAACAGACAAAGAAGACATTATGTGATGATAAAAGGATTAGTCCCACAGGAAGATATTACAATCCTAAATACATATGCATCTAACACTGAAGATCCCATATTTATGAATCAATTACTACTAGACCTAAGAAATGAGATAGATGGCAACACAATAATACTACAGGAATTCAATACTCCACTGATAGCACTAGACAGATCATCAAGACAGAAAGTCAACAAAGAAACAACAGAGAAACTATATTCTAGAACAAATGAGCTTAACAGATATTAACAGAACATTCTACCCAACAACTGCAGAATATACATTCTTTTCGTCAGCACATGAAACATTCTCTGAGATAGGCCATATGGTAGGCCATAAAACAAGTCCCAACAAATTTAAGAAAGTCAAAATTATATGAAATAATTTCTCAGACCAAAGTGAAGTAAAACTGGAAGTTAACTCCAAAAGGAATCCTTAAAACTTAAAAATACAAGGAAATTAAATAATATCCTATAATAATGACAAAACTGATCCAAACATCTGGGATACGGCAAAAGTGGTGCTAAGAGGAAAGTTCATAGCATTAAATGCCTACATCAAAGAGTCTGAAAAAGCACAAATAGACAACCTAACATTATACCTCAAGGAACTAGAGAAACAAGAACAAAGTAAACCCAAACCCAGCAGATGAAAAGAAATAATAAAGATCAGAGCAGAACTAAATGAAATTGAAACAAAAATATACAAAAGATAAATGAAACAAAAGCTGGTTCTTGGAAAAGATAAGCAAAATTGATAGACCATTAGCAAAACTAACCAAGAAAAGAAGAGAGAATATACAAGTTTGCTCAACTAGAAATGAAACAGGAGACATTACAATTGATACCATAAAATACAAAAGATCAGTTGAAGCTACTTTGAATACCTTTACATGCACAAACTAAAAAACCTAGAGAAGATGGATGAATTTTTAGAAATATATAACTTTTCTAGATTAAATCAGGAAGAAATAGAAACTCCGAGCAGACCAATAACAAGTAGAGAGATTAAATCAGTAATAAAAAATTGCCAACCAAAAAAGTTCAGGACCAGATGGATTCACAGCTGAATTCTATCAGACATTCAAGGAAGAATTGGTACCAATCCAATGACACTATTCCACAGGATAGAGAAAGAAGGAATCCTCCATAAATAATTCTATGAAGCCAGTATCACCCTAATACCAAAACCAGGAAAGGACAAAATAAAAAAGAATACTACAGACCAATATCACTGATAAACATAGATGCAAAAATCCTCAAGAAAATACTAGTAACCAAATCCGACAGCAGATCACAAAGATAATACATTACCATCAAGTGGGTTTCATACCAGGGATGCAGGAATGGTTTAACATATGCAAGTCAATAAATGTGATACATCACATAAACAGAATTTAAAAGAAAAATCATATGATCATCTCAATAGACACAGAAAAAAAATTTGACAAGATCCAGCATCTCTTTATGATAAAAACCCTCAACAAAACTGAGATAGAAGGAACATACCTCAAAGCAATAAAAGTCATTTATGACAATCCCACAGCCAACATAATATTGAATGGAGAAAAGTCAAAAGCACTCCCCCTGAGAACTGGAACAAGACAAAGATGCCCACTTTCAGCACTTCTATTCAACATAATACTGGAAGTCCCAGCCAGAGCAATAAGACAAGAGAAAGAAATAAAGGACATTCAAATTGGAAAGAGAGGAAGTCACACTGTAGCTGTTCATCAATGATATTATCATCCACCTAGAAAACCCTAAAGACTCATCCAAAAAGCTCCTAGATCTGATAAATGAATTCAGTAAAGTCTCAAGATACAAAATCAATGTACACAAATCAGTAGCACTGCAATAACCAACAATGACCAAGCTGAGAATTAAATCAAGAACTCAATCCCTATTACAACAGCTGCAAAAAATTAAAATTCTTTGGAATATACTTAACCAAGGAGGTGAAAGATCTGTACAAGGAAAACCGGAAAACACTGCTGAATGAAATCATAGATGACACAAACAAATGAAAACACATCCCATCCATGCTCATGGATGGGTAGAATTAATATTGTGAAAATGACCATACTGCCCAAAGCAATCTACAGATTTAATGCAATTACCATCAATATAGCATTGTAATTTGCCACAGAATTAGAAAAAACAATGCTATAATATATATGGAACCAAAAAATAGACCGCATAGCCAAAGCAATAATAAGCAAAAAGAACAAAGCTGGATGTATCACACTACCTGATTATAAGTTATACTACAAGGCTATAGTTGACAAAACAGCATGGTACTGTGTATAAAAATAGGCATGCAAACCAATGGAACACAATAGAGAACCAAAAATATAATGAAATACTTAAAGCCAACTGATCTTCAACAAAGTATAGAAAAACATAAAGTGCAGAAAGTACATCCTATTCAGGAAATGTTGTTGGGAAAACTGGCAAGCCACATATAGAAGAATAAAACTGGATCTGCAACTTTCACCTTATTAAAAAATCAGCTCAAGATGGAGCAAAGCCTTAAATTTATGACTTGAAACCATAAAAACTGTAGACTATAATATCAGAAAGACTCTTCTAGACATTGGCTTAGGCAAAGAATTTATGACTAAGAACCCAAAAGCAAATGCAACAAAATCCAAAATAAATAAATGGGACCTAATTAAACTAAAAACCTTCTGTATAGCAAAAGAAATAACCAGCAGAGTAAACAGACAACCCACGAAGTGGGAAAAAATCTTTGCAAACTATGCACCTAACAAAGGACTAATATTCACAATCTACAAGGAATTCAAACAAATCCTCAAGAAAAAAAAATGATTCCATCAAAAAGTGCACAAAGAATATGAATCAACAATTCTCTAAAGAAGAAATACAAACAGACAACAAACATGAAAAAATGTTTAATATCACTAATTATCACAGAAATGCAAATTAAAACCACATTGAGTAACCACCCTATTCCTGTGAACATGGCCATAATTTAAAAATCAAAAAAATTACAGATGTTGGCATAGATGTGGTGAAAAGAGAACCCTTTTACACTGCTGGTGGGAATGTAAACTGGTGCAACCACTCTGGAAAACAGTATGGAGATTCCTTAAAGAACTAAAAGTAGAGCTACCATTTCATCCAGCAATCTCACTACTGGGTATCTACTCAAAGGAAAGGAAGTTATTATATGAAAGAAACACATGCACCCCCATTTTTATAGCAGTTGCATGCACAATTGCAAAGATATGGAACAAGCCTAAACGCCCATCAACCAAGGAGTGGATAAAGAAAATGTGTAGTGAGTATGTGTATCCATATACACAAATATACCATGGAACATTATTCAGCCATAAAATGGAACAAAATAATGGCCTTTGCAGCAACTTGGATGGCCATTATTCTAAGTGAAGTAACTCAGGAATGGAAAACCAAATATTGTATATTTTCACTTAAAAGTGGAACCTATGCTATGAAGATGCAAAGGCATAAGAATAATATAATGGACTTTGGGGACTCAGAGGAAGGGGCAGAAGTGGGGTACAGGATAAATGACTAACATATTGGGTAGCATATACATTGCTTGGGTGAGTCACAAACAAATGGAAGAACATTCCATGCTCATGGATAGGAAGGATCAATATCATGAAAATGGCCATATTGCCCAAGGTAATTTATAGATTCAATGCCATCCTCATCAAGCTACCAATGACTTTCTTCACAGAATTGGAAAAAACTACTTTAAAGTTCATATGGAACCAAAAAGAAGCCCGCATTGCCAAGTCAATCCTAAGCCAAAAGAACAAAGCTGGAAGCATCATGCTGCCTGACTTCAAACTATACTACAAGGCTACAGTAACCAAAACAGCATGGTACTGGTAACAAAACAGAGATATAGACCCACGGAACAGAACAGAGCCCTCAGAAATAATACCACACATTGACAACCATCTGATCTTTGACAAACCTGACAAAAACAAGAAATGGGGAAAGGATTCCCTATTTAATAAATGGTGCTGGGAAAACTGGCTAGCCATATGTGGAAAGCTGAAACTGGATCCCTTCCTTACACCTTATAAAAAATTAATTCAAGATGGATTGAAGACTTAAATGTTAGACCTAAAACCATCAAAACCCTACAAGAAAACCTAGGCAATACCATTCAGGACATAAGCATGGGTAAGGACTTCATGTCTAAAACATCAAAAGCAATGGCAACAAAACCCAAAATTGACAAATGGGATCTGATTAAACTAAAGAACTTCTGGACAGCAAAAGAAAATACCATCAGAGTGAACAGGCAACCTACAGAATGGGAAAAAAATTTTGCAATTTACTCATCTGACAAAGGGCTAATATCCAGAATCTACAAGGAACTCAAACAAATTTACAAGAAAAAAAAAAACCAATCAAGAAGTGGGCGAAGGATATGAACAGACACTTCTCAAAAGAAGACATTTATGCAGCCAAAACACACATGAAAAAATGCTCATCATCACTGGCCATCAGAGAAATGCAAATCAAAACCACGATGAGATACCATCTCACACTAGTAAGAATGGCGATCACTAAAAAGTCAGGAAACAACAGGTGCTGGAGAGGATGTGAAGAAATAGGAACACTTTTACATGGTTGGTGGGACTGTAAACTAGTTCAACCATTGTGGAAGTCAGTGTGGTGATTCCACAAGGATCTAGAACTAGAAATACCATTTGACCCAGCCATCCCATTACTAGGTATATACCCAAAGGATTATCAATCGTGCTGCTATAAAGCCACATGCACACACATGTTTACTGCAGCACTGTTCACAATAGCAAAGACTTGGAACCAACCCAAATGTCCATCAATGATAGACTGGATTAAGAAAATGTGGCACATATACAACATGGAATACTATGCAGCCATAAAAAATGATGAGTTCATGTCCTTTGTAGGGACATGGATGAAGCTGGAAACCCTCGTTCTCAGCAAACTATCGCAAGGACAAAAACCCAAACACCGCATGTTCTCACTCATAGGTGGGAATTGAACAATGAGAACACTTGGACATAGGAAGGGGAACATCACACACTGGGGCCTATCATGGGGTGGGGGGAGGGGTGAGGGATAGCATTAGGAGATATACCTAATGTAAATGAGGAGTTAATGGGTGCAGCACACCAACATGGCACATGTATACATATGTAACAAACCTGCATGTTGTGCACGTGTGCCCTAGAACTTAAAGTATAATAATAAAAAAATCACTACTAAAGAACTTATCCATGTAACCAGAAACCAAAAACCACCTGTACCCCAAAAACTATTGAAATTTTCAAAAAGATTAATGCAGCCAGGAATTGTCTTTTTTTGAAAAAGTTAATAAAATGATAGACTTCTTTTTTTTTTGTTTTGTATTTTTATTTTTATTTTTTATTTTTTTATTATTATTATTATTATACTTTAAGTTTTGGGGTACATGTGCACAATATGCAGGTTAGTTACATATGTATACATGTGCCATGCTGGTGTGCTGCACCCATTAACTCGTCATTTAGCATTAGGTATATCTCCTAATGCTATCCCTCCCCCCTCCCCCCACCCCAAAACAGTCCCCAGAGTGTGATATTCCCCTTCCTGTGTCCATGTGTTCTCATTATTCAATTCTCATCTATGAGTGAGAACATGCGGTGTTTGGTTTTTTGTCCTTGCCATAGTTTACTGAGAATGATGATTTCCAATTTCATCCATGTCCCTACAAAGGACATGAACTCATCATTTTTTATGGCTGCATAGTATTCCATGGTGTATATATGCCACATTTTCTTAATCCAGTCTGTCATTGTTGGACATTTGGGTTGGTTCCAAGTCTTTGCTATTGTGAATAGTGCCACAATAAACATACGTGTGCATGTGTCTTTATAGCAGCATGATTTATAGTCCTTTGGGTATATACTCAGTAATGGGATGGCCGGGTCAAATGGTATTTCTAGTTGTAGATCCCTGAGGAATTGCCACGCTGACTTCCACAATGGTTGAACTAGTTTACAGTCCCACCAACAGTGTAAAAGTGTTCCTATTTCTTCACATCCTCTCCAGCACCTGTTGTTTCCTGACTTTTTAATGTTTGCCATTCTAACTGGTGTGAGATGATATCTCATTGTGGCTTTGATTTGCATTTCTCTGATGGCCAGTGATGATGAGCATTTTTTCATGTGTGTTTTGGCTGCATAAATGTCTTCTTTTGAGAAGTGTCTGTTCATATCCTTCGCCCACTTTTTAATGGGGTTGTTTGTTTTTTTCTTGTAAATTTGTTGGAGTTCATTGTAGATTCTGGATATTAGCCCTTTGTCAGATGAGTAGGTTGTGAAAATTTTCTCCCATTTTGTAGGTTGCCTGTTCACTCTGATGGTAGTTTCTTTTCTGTGCAGAAGCTCTTGAGTTTAATTAGATCCCATTTGTCAATTTTGGCTTTTGTTGCCATTGCTTTTGGTGTTTTAGACATGAAGTCCTTGCCCATGCCTATGTCCTGAATGGTAATGCCTAGGTTTTCTTCTAGGGTTTTGATGGTTTTAGGTCTAACATTTAAGTCTTCAATCCATCTTGAATTAATTTTTGTATAAGGTGTAAGGAAGGGATCCAGTTTCAGCTTTCTACATATGGCTAGCCAGTTTTCCCAGCACCATTTATTAAATAGAGAATCCTTTCCCCATTGCTTGTTTTTCCCAGGATTGTCAAAGATCAGATAGTTGTAGATATGCAGCATTATTTCTGAGGGCCCTGTTCTGTTCCATTGATCTATATCTCTGTTTTGTTACCAGTACCATGCTGTTTTGGTTACTGTAGCCTTGTAGTATAGTTTGAAGTCAGGTAGCATGATACCTCCAGCTTTGTTCTTTTGGCTTAGGATTGACTTGGCGATGCGGGCTCTTTTTTGGTTCCGTATGAACTTTAAAGTAGTTTTTTTCCAATTCTGTGAAGAAAGTCATTGGTAGCTTGATGAGGATGGCATTGAATCTGTAAATTACCTTGGGCAGTATGGCCATTTTCATGATATTGATTCTTCCTACCCACGAGCATGGAATGTTCTTCCACTTGTTTGTATCTTCTTTTATTTCCTTGAGCAGTGGTTTGTAGTTCTCCTTGAAGAGGTCCTTCATGTCCCTTGTAAGTTGGATTCCTAGGTATTTTATTCTCTTTGAAGCAATTGTAAATGGGAGTTCACTCATGATTTGGCTGTCTGTTTGTCTGTTATTGGTGTATAAGAATGCTTGTGATTTTTGTACATTGATTTTGTATCCTGAGACTTTGCTGAAGTTGCTTATCAGCTTAAGGAGATATTGGGCTGAGACAATGGGGTTTTCTAGATATACAATCATGTCATCTGCAGACAGGGACAATTTGACTTCCTCTTTTCCTAATTGAATACCCTTTATTTCCTTCTCCTGCCTAATTGCCCTGGCCAGAACTTCCAACACTATGTTGAATAGAAGTGGTGAGAGAGGGCATTCCTGTCTTGTACCAGTTTTCAAAGGGAATGCTTCCAGTTTTTGCCCATTCAGTATGATACTGGCTGTGGGTTTGTCATAGATAGCTCTTATTATTTTGAGATACATCCCATCAATACCTAATTTATTGAGAGGTTTTAGCATGAAGCGTTGTTGAATTTTGTCGAAGGCCTTTTCTGCATCTATTGAGATAATCATGTGGTTTTTGTCTTTGGTTCTGTTTATATGCTGGATTACATTTATTGATTTGCGTATATTGAACCAGCCTTGCATCCCAGGGATGAAGCCCACTTAATCATGGTGGATAAGCTTTTTGATGTGCTGCTGGATTCTGTTTGCCAGTATTTTATTGAGGATTTTTGCATCAATGTTCATCAAGGATATTGGTCTAAAATTCTCTTTTTTGGTTGTGTCTCTGCCCGGCTTTGGTATCAAGATGATGCTGGCCTCATAAAATGAGTTAGGGAGGATTCCCTCTTTTTCTATTGATTGGAATAGTTTCAGAAGGAATGGTACCAGTTCCTCCTTGTACCTCTGGTAGAATTCGGCTGTGAATCCATCTGGTCCTGGACTCTTTTTGGTTGGTAAGCTATTGATTATTGCCACAATTTCAGAGCCTGTTGTTGGTCTATTGAGAAATTCAACTTCTTCCTGGTTTAGTCTTGGGAGAGTGTATGTGTCGAGGAATTTATCCATTTCTTCTAGATTTTCTAGTTTATTTGCGTAGAGGTGTTTGTAGTATTTTCTGATGGTAGTTTGTATTTCTGTGGGATCGGTGGTGATATCCCCTTTATCATTTTTTATTGCATCTATTTGATTCTTCTCTGTTTTTTTCTTTATTAGTCTTGCCAGCAGTCGGTCAATTTTGTTGATTTTGAAATGATCAACAAAATTAAAATGACAGACTTCTGGCTAGAATAATAAAAAAACAGAGAAGATTATGACAAAGGGGATATTATCATTCACCACACAGAAATACTAGTAACCATCAGAAAATATTAGGAAAACCTCCATGCATACAAACTAGAAAATCTACAAGAAATGGATAAATTCCTGGACACAAACACCCGCCCGAGTCTGAACAATGAAGAAATTGAATCCCTAAAAAGACTAATAGCAAACTCCAAAATTGAATCAATAATGAACAGCCTACCAACAACGAAAAGCCTAGGACCAGATGGATTCACAGCCGAATTATACCAGATGTACAAAGAAGAGCTGGTACTATTCCTACTAAAATTATTCCAAAAAAAAACGAGGAGGAGGGACTCCTCCCTAACTCATTCTACGAGACTAGCATCATCCTGATACCAAAACCTGGCAGAGACACAGTACAAAAAAGAGAACTTCAGGCTAATATCCTTGATGAATATCCAGGCAAAAATCCTCAACAAAATACCAGTAAACCAAATCCAGCAGCACATCAAAAAGCTTATCTGTGATGATGAAGTAGGCTTTATACCTGGAATTTGAGGTTGGTTGAACATAATATAAACAGAATTAAGGCAAAGGCCACATAATTATCTCAACTGATCCAGAAAAGGCTTTTCATACAATTCAATACCCCTTCTGTTGAAAACTCTGAATAAACCAGGTATTAAAGGAACATACCTCAAAATAATAAGAGCCATTTATGATGAACCCTCGCCAACATCAAAATGAGTGGGCAAAAGATGGAAGCATTCCCCTTGAAAACCAGAGCAAGTGAAGGATGCCCACTGCATTGGTCTATTTTCACTGCATTGGTCTATTTTCACACTGCTATAAAGAACTTCCATGAGACTGGGTAATTTATAAAGAAAAGAGGTTTAATTGACTCACAATTATGCATGGCTGGGGATGCCTCAGGAAACTTACAATTATGGAGGAAGGGGAAGCAGTCACCTTCTTCACAAGGTGGCAGGAGAGCAAATTAGGATGAAGGAGGAACTTCCAAACACTTATAAAACCTTTAGATCTCATGAGAACTCACTCACTGTCACAAGAACACTCCCATGATCCAATCACCTCCCTCTCTCAAAACATGGGGATGACAGATCCCCCTCTCCATACTTGAGGGTTACAATTTGAGATGAGGTTTGGGTGGTGACACAGAGCCAAACCATATCACCCTCTGTCACCTCTCCTATTCAACACAGTACTGGATGTCCCAGCCAGAGCAATCAGGCAAGAGAAAGAAATAAAAGGCATCTAAATAAGAAGAGAGGAAGTCAAATTATCTTTGTTTGCAGACGACATGCTTGATTCTGTATCCAGAAAAACCCATAGTCTCTGTCCAAAGGCTCCTTGATCTGATAAGCAACTTCAGGAAAACCTCAGAATACAAAATCAACATACAAAAATCACTAGTAGTTCTGTACACCAACAACAGTCAAGCCAATAGCCAAATCAGGAACAATCTCATTTACAATTGCCACAAAAAGAATAAAATATCCAGGACTACAGCTAACCAAGGTGAAAGATCTCTACCAAGAGAACTACAAAACGCTGCTCAAAGAAATCAGAGATGACACCACAAATTGAAAAACATGCTCATGGATAGGAAGAATCAGTATCATTAAAATGGCCATATTGCCCAAAGGAATTTATCAGTCAATGCTATTCCTATCAAACTGCCAATGGCATTCTTCACAGAACTAGAGAAAACTATTTTAAAATTTATATTGAACCAAAAAGATCTCAAATAAAATTCAAGGCAATCCTAAGCACAAAGAACAAAGCTGGAGACATTATGCTACCTGACTTCAAACTATACTACAGGGCTACAGCATGGTAGCGATACAAAAACAGGCCCATAGACCAATAGAACAGAATAGACAGGCCAGAAATAATGCCGCACACGTACAACCATCTGATTTTCAACAAGGCTGACAAAAACAAGCAATGCGGAAAGGAATCCTTATTCAATAAATGTTGCCAGGATAACTGGCTACCCATATGCAGAAGATTCAAACTGGACCCCTTTCTTGCCACATATACAAAAATCAGCTTAAGGTGTATTAAGACTTAAATGTAAAATCCAAAATTCTAAAAACCTTGGAAGACAACTAGGCAATACCACTCTGGACATAGGAACAGGAAAAAATTTTATAATGAAGTTGCCAAAAGTGATTGCAACAAAAGCAAACATTGACAAATGAGATCTAATTAAACTAACTAAATTCTGCACAACAAAAGAAACTATCAACAGAGTAAACAGACAACCAATGAGAGAAAATTTCTGCAAACTATGTATCTGACAGAGGTTTACTATCTAGCATCTGTAAGGAACTTAAACAAATTTACAAAACACACACACACACACACACACACACACACAAACAACTCCCTTACAAAGTGGGCAAGAAACATAAACAGACACTTTTCAAAAGAAGACATATATGTGGTCAACAAAAATATGAAAAGAAAGCTCAACATCACTGATCATTAGAGAAATGCAAATCCAAAGCACAATGAGATACCATCTCACCCCAGTCAGAATGGCCGGGTATGTTGTTTCACACCTGTAATCCCAGCACTTTGGGAGGCTGAAGCGGGTGGATCGTGAGTTCAGGAGTTAGAGACAGCCTGGCCAACATAGTGAAACCCAGTCTCTATAAAAAATACAAAAATTAGCCAGATGCGATGGCACATGCCTGTAGTCCCAGCTACTCAGGAGGCTGAGGCAGGAGAATCGCTTGAACCTGGGAGGCAGAGGTTTCAGTGAGCCAAGACCGTGCCATTGCACTCCAGCCTGGGTGACAGAGTGAGACTCCATCTAAAAAAAGAAGGAAAAAAAAAAAAGAAAAAGAAAAAGAAAAAAAGAGTAAAAAAAAAAATAACAGATCCTAAAGAGGTTGCAGAGTAAAAGGAATGCTTATACACTGTTGGAGTGTATATTAGTTCAACCATTGTGGAAATCAGTGTGTTGGTTCCTCAGAGAGCTAAACACAGAACTACCCTTTGACCCAGCAATCTCATTACTGGGTGTATACCCAAGGGAATATAAATTGATCTATCATAAAGACACATGCACGCTTATGTTCACTGCAGCACTATTCACAATAGCAAAGACATGGAATCAACCTAAATGCCCATCAATAGTAGACTGGATGAGAAAATGTGGTGCATATACACTGTGGAATACTATGCAGCCATAAAAAAAGAACAATATTATGTCCTTTGCAAGAACGTGGATGGAGCTGGAGGCCATTATCCTTAGCAAACTAACACAGAAACAGAAAACCAAATACCACATGTTCTCACTTACAAGAGGGAGATAAATGATGAAAACACACAGACACACAGAGGGGAACAACAGACACTGGGACCTACCTGATGGTGAAGGGTGGGAGGCGGAAGATCAGGAAAAATAACTAATGCGTACTAGGCTTAATACCTGTGTGACAAAGCAATCTGTACAACAATCCTTCATGATACAAGTTTACCTATATAACAAATCCACACATGTACCCATGAACTTAAAATAAAAATGAAAAAAAAAGCAATCAGTTTTTAACTCATGAAAAAATGAAGCAAACAAGTTCAAAGTATATATTAAAATATTTACATATTTTAGTGAAAGAACAGTGGTTGTAAGCTTTGCAATCGTTGTTTATGTACAAACACTAAAACTTTACAAAATTATGATCTTTCATCAGTACAACCATTCATTGGAGTCTAGGTTTTAATTTTTTAACTTTGAATACCAGTTAGAGGTCATATAACATACATTATGTTTGGAATACATAGCATTATCTTAGGCTAAATGTAATATATTATGTATAAAAATTACAGAAAACAGAGGACAGGAAAAATATGACTTTAAACCCTGTTCACTTCTTCCAAATAAAGTCATATTTCTTGTATGAATAAAACAATAAAATTATTATTTTAATGAAAGCAATGTAAACATATTTCAGAATTACATAGAAAATATATCAATTTGAGACTAAAATAAAATAAATTTGAGACTAAAATAACATAAAATAAATTGAAAACCATATACTCATTATTTCATTCAATCAAAAAATTTTTGCATGCTAAAAACTATGCTTAGAGCTGAGGAGGCCACCTCACACACATACACCTGTGCACACACACATATATATTCATATATTTTCACACACGCACATACACATGCAAACAAAAGTGCATGCATGAAAACATTCACACACATATTTGCCCACATGTAGACAGAAATGTGTATAGCCATATGTTGGCATTGATACACATGTGCATGCATATAGACATATATGCACACACTATCTATATATGCATACATATATCTACATACATACACTCATGCAGACACACGTAAGCTCAACTACACAAACATATACAAACAGACATAGTGCACACACAAAATCACAATTTAGATTAAGTCCTGTCAATGGAGCAAACAAAAATCGAAGTAAATATTCTTTTAGCATAGTTCATAATCTTCGGGTGGTGTTCCCTCTGTGCATCCTAATCTCCACTTCTTATGAAGGTACCAGTCATATTGGATTGGGGCCCAACCTAGTCACCTCGTTTTAATGTAATTACCCCTTTAAATATTCTATGTCAGAATACAGACATAGTCTTACGTACTGGTGGTTAGGGTTTTTAACATCTGGATCTTGAAATCTGAACATGGATCACAATTCAGCCCACAACACATATGGTTCCAAGATAATCAAACCAATATTTTAGATAGATATAATCTTAATCAATTGAATAAAAATATAAAAAATGTGTAGCCTATATCTTAGAAACATTAACATTGATTGGTTTTTCAAAATTTTTAGTTTTTAGTTTCTTTTGGAGTCCTACATAATTTAGCTGATGTAGTGTGCAATTAATAATTTATATTAGGCATCTTGAAAGTGAAGATGCAATTTATTTTACATTCACCAAAATCTATTGATGCAAATCAAATATAAAGTTCCTTCTTTTTATTAACTCAAGTTCATAGTTTACATAAGGATTTACTCATCATGTTGTACAGTTTTATGGATTTTAACAAATGCATCTCATGTGTCCACCATTACAGTATCATGTATAATAGTTTCACTCTCCTAAAAATCCTTTGTTTTTCACCTATTCATACCTGCTTCAAACCCTTATAAACACTGATCATCCCCTACCTCAAAACCATGAAAACTACTGATTTTTTTTTGTCTCTATAGTTTTGCCCACTCCAGAATGTCATATTGTTAAAGCTACACACCATGTAGCTTTTTCAGGCTGCCTTCTTTCATTTAGAAATACATATTTAAAGGTCCTCCATGTCGTGTTGCACTTTGATCATTTCTTTTTATAACTGAATAATATTTCATTATGGAAATATAATGTAATCAATTTATCTGTTAGTCTTTTAGGACATTTTGATTGATTCTGGTTGTTGGCAATTATGAAAAAAACTGCTATAAACATTTGTGTGTAGGTTTTTGTGTGGACATTAAGCTTTTAACTCAATAGAAAAAAAAATACCTTAGGAATTTAATTCCTGAATCATATGGTAGGCCTATAAATATCTTTGTAAGAAACTGCCAATCTGTCTTCCAAAGTGGGTGTAATATTTTGCATTTTCATTAGCAACAAATGAGAGTTTCTGTTGCTCCACATACTAGCCACCATTTGGTATTAGTCAGTGCTTTGGATTTTAGCCATTCTGAAAGATGGGTAGTGGTATTTTACTGTTGTTTTAATTTGCAATTTCCTAATGACATATTTTTTCAAATGTTTATTTGCCATGTTTATCTTCTTTGGTGAGTTATCTGTCCAGAAATTTTGCCCACTTTTTAATTAGCATTTTGTCTTATTGTTCGGTTTTTTAAAGAGTATACATAATTTTTAAATATTTCCTTTATCAGATATGTTTTGCAACTATTTTTTTCCCCAGTTTGTGGCTTATGTTTTCATTTTTTAACAGTATCTTTTACAGAGCAAAAGTTGTTAATTTTAATATTGTCTTTTAGAAATTTTACTGTTTTGCATTTTACATTTAAGTCTATATTACATTTTACATCAATTTTTGTGAAAAGTGTTAAGATTTGTTTCTAAGTTCATTTGTTGCTTGTGGATGTTCAGTTGTTTCAGGCTCACTAGTTGAAAATGACTGTCTTTTCTCTATTGAATTGTCTTTATGCCTTGGTCAATAATCAGTTGATTAAATTTGTTTGGGTTATTTGCGGGCTTGTTATTACCTTCCATTGATCTGTTTGTCATTATTTTCAGAACCATGTTCTTTTGGTTACTGGAGCTTATAGTAAATCACAAAGTTGAGTAGTGTAAGTTCTCTAAATTTGGCCTTTTTCTGGAGTACTATATTGGCTACCCTGAGCATTTTGACTTTGCATCTATTATTTTATCAATATTCACAAAATAATTTGCTTCATGTTTGATTGGGAATTTATTGTATCTATGGATCTTATAGATCAAGTTGGTGAGAGATGACATCTTAAAAATATTGAGTCTTCCTATCCTTGAACATGGAATGTCTTTCCATTTATTTACATTTTTCTGAATATATTTAATCAGTTTTGTAGTTTTCCTCATAGAGATCTTTTAAATATTTTTATCAGATTTATAACTAAACATGTCTTTTTATGGTGCTAATGTAAATGGTGTGTGTTTAATTTTAAATTACAATTGCTCACTGATGATATAGAAGGAAGAAATTGACTTTTCTATATTAACCTCATATTCTGCCAACTTTTTAAATTACTTATTAATTCTAGCATTCTTTTTTGTTAATTATTTGGCTAATTATTTGACATAGATATTGATTCATATGTGAACAAAAACAGCTTTATTTTTTCTTTCCCAACACATGTATTTTCTTTTTTTCTTTTTCTTATTGCATTAGCTGGGACTTCTAGTACCTTGTTAAATAGGAGTGGTGAGAGGGGATATTCTTGCCTTGTTCCTGATTATCTAGTTTCTTATCATTAAGTATGAAGTTAGTTGTAGATTTTTGTAAATATTCTTTATCAAGTTGAGAAAATTCCCTTTTATTCCTAGTTCGCTGAGAGTTTTATCATGTATGAGTTTTGAATTTTGTCAAATACCTTTTCTGTATCAATTTACATTATTATATAATTTTTCTTTTTTATTCTATTGATGTGATGAATTACATTAACCAATTTTCTAATGTTGAACCAGCTTTCCAAACCTAAAGTAAATCTGATGTGCCTGCAGTGTATATTTTTTATATATTGTTGGATTATTTCTCATATTCATTGAGGATTTTTGAATTATGTTCAGAAGATGAATTAGTTTGTAATAATTTATTTCTTGTGATGTCTTCATCTGCTTTTGGCCTTTGGGTAGTGCTGGCCTTGTAGAATGAGTTATAAAGTTTCTCCTCTGCTTCTGTTTTCAGGAAGAGATTGTAGAGAATTGGTATTATTTGTTCCTCAAATGCATGGTCAAATTCACCAGTTAATCCAGCCTTTCCTACTACTTTCAGTATGGGAAGATTATTAATTTTTGATTCAATTTAATAGAAGTCAACCTATTCAAATTATTAATTTATCCCTGTATGAGGTTTCCTAGATCATGTTTTTCCAGGAGTTCATTCATTTCACCCAAGTTATCGAATTTGTGGGCACAAAGTTTTTCAGTCTTACCTTATTAACCTTTAATGTGTATAGAATCAGCAGTGATGGCCCCTGTTTCAATTCTCCTATTAGCAATTGGTTTTCTTGGTTGTCCCTATTGTTCCCTGTATTCGATTTATTAATTTTGGCTTTAACTTTGGTAATTTTTTTTTTTGCTTCCTTAAGGATCATGTTTTTCTTATTCTAGTTCTTTAAGGTAGAAACTTAAATCATTAATTTTTATGTCTTTTTAAAAATATATACATTTAATGTTATAAATTCCCCTGTAAGTACTACCTTCACGGCATCTCACACATTTTTATACTTTTATTTCATTTTGTTAAAATATTTTAAAATTTCTTTTGAGTGCTCTCCTGTGATTTGTGTGTTATTTAAAATTGTGTTGTTTCACATCTAAATTTGGAATTTTCTAGCTAACTTTCTGTTAATGATTTCTAGTTTAATTTCCTTGTGGTCTGAGAGAAGACTTTATAAGATTCATATTATCTTAAAATTGGAAAGCTGATTTTATGGCCCAGAGTTTGGCATGTCTTGGTGAATATGCCATGTGAGTTTAAGAAGAATGTGTTTCCTGCTTTATTTGATGAAGTATTCTATAAAGTTAATTAAATCAATATAATTGATGTCTTAGCTGTTTTCTCTTCCTTATGTAACAGAATACTTAAAACTGGGTAATATACAAAGACAAGAAATTTATTTCTTCCAGTTATGGAGGATAAGAAGTCCAAGATCAAGGGTCTACACCTGGTTAGGACCTTCTTGCTGGTTTGGACTTTGCAGGGCACCAAGGTTAAATCTTTCTTCCTGTTCTTATATAACCACCAGTCCCAATCTCTTCCATGATAACCAACGAATCCATTAATCACTGAATGGATTAACCCATTCATGAGAGTGGAGCCCTCATGACTCAGTGACTTCTCAAATCTCTACCTCTTAATACTGTCACATTGGTAGTTGTTTCAACATAAATTTTGGAGGGTTATTGATGATACTTTTTAATTCAACTATGCTCTTAATAATGTTCTGCCTATGGAATATATGAATTATTAATAGGAGTATGCTGAAGTATCCAACTATAATAGTAAATTTGTCTGTTTCTCCTTGCAATTCTAATCATTTTTCTTTATGTATTTTGATGCTCTGTTCATATGCAAATATGCATTAGGACTTGTTGACTTCTTATAGAATTAGCCCTTATATCATTATATATCATTATATATATATATCATTATATATATAGATATATCATTATATATCTATTTTTTTGCCTCTGAAAATATTGCTTTTTATGAAATTTTAAATTCTAAAGTTAATATAGCTTCTTCAGTATTCTTTTGATTAGTGTTAGCATTGTATATGCTTCTCTACACTTTTAATTTATCTATGTCTTGATATTTCATGTCATCTCTTATAGACAACAAATAGCTGGAGCTTGCTTTTTTGAATGTACTCTCTCAGTCCCTGGTTTTTATTTTGTGTGTTTGAATCATTCACATTCACAGTTATTATCGATATAGTTGGATTAAAATCTACCATACTTGTAACTATTTGGTTTGTTGCACTTGCACTTTGTTTCTTTTTAAAAAATTTCCTCTAATTGTTGCTTCCTTTGGTTTCAATTGGTTATTTTATATTATTCCATTTTCTCTCCTCTTTTAGCATACCTATTTTTTAAAAAGGTTTTCAGTAGTTGTATTTGAGTTTACAATGTACATTTGAAATTAATCTAAGTCCATTTTCAAATACAACTCTATTGTTTCCTGTATATTTTGTGTAACTTAAACCAGAGTATTCCCAATTCAACCCACCCATGTCTCATTGTAGTCATTCATGTTACTTGTCCATAAGCTATATTTGCCCAATACATTGTTGCATTTTTATTTTGAGAAAAACAGTTATGTTAGATCAATTAAAAATAAGAAAAAAATAATTTCTGTTACCTTCATTTATTCCATCTCTAGTATTTTTCCTTTCATTTTATGGATCTGATATTATTTTTTTCTTTCTGAAAAACTACTTTCAGAATTTCTTTCAAGGCAAGTCTACTGGCAACATATTCTCTTAGTTTTTATGTGTCTAAGAAAGTATTTTTCTTTCACTTTTAGTCACTGAGTACAGAATTATAAGTTGGTGTTTGTTTTTTCCTTGTAACGTTTTAAATATGTCATTACACTCACGTCTTGCTTACGTTGTTTTGGCAGAGCAGTCCAATGATAAGTTTATCCTGTTTCTTCTACAGGTAAAGTATTTTATTTTTCTCTGGCTTCTCTTTGTATATTCTCTTAGTTTTTTTTATTTTTTTTGGGGGGGGTGTGTAATTTTATTTTATTTTACTTGGTTTTGTTTTTGGTATTTATCCTGCTCTCTGTTTTCTAAGCCTCCTGGACATATGGTTTGATATCTGTTACTAATTTTGGAAAATTCTTAGACATTATAACCTCCAACATTTTCCATTCTTTTCTCGCTTTGTTGTCTTCCTTCTATTTCCAATGTTTATAATTGTCCTACAGCTTTTGGATATTCGATTATTTTCTCATTTTTCTCTTTGCATTTTTGTTTAGGATGTTTCCATTGACATATCTACAAGCTTACTTATACTTTCTCATATCCAGTCTACTACTGAGTCCACCAAAGACTCTATTACTGTTACAGTGTTACTGATTTCTGGTATTTCCTTTAGATTCTTGTTTAGAGTTTTCATCTCCTTGATTGGCATGATTATCCTATTATTGTATGTTCACTTTTTCCACCACAGGCCTGCTGTAGGTTGAATTGTGTCCTCGAAGAGAAATGGTGCAACCCTAACCCGCAGTACCTATACCTATGAACTTACTTGGAAATACAGCCTTAACAGATGTTACTTGTTAAGATGAGATTATACTTGAGTAGGTGGGCCCCCAATCCAATATAAGTGTCCTTATAAAAGCCGGACACAGAAACAAGCACACAGGGAGAACACCATGCAAAGATTGGAGTTATGCTACCACAAGCCAAAAAACGAACAGAAGCTAAAAGAGGCCTGGAAAAGATCCTTCCTGAGTGCCTTTAGAGGGAGGATGGCACTGATGACAACTTGATCTTAGATTTCTAGTCTCCAGAACTGAGACAATACCTTTCTATAGGCTAAGCCTCTGTGTTTGTGCCACTTTGCTATGGCAGTCCTAGCAAACTAATCAAGTATCTTAGATTGTTTAGCTTTTTATTCTTTTTTCCCCTCTATGTTCTTCAGACTAAATTTCCATATAGTTTCATATTATATGTTTATACTATTGTTAATGATTTTAGGTTAATTTCAATGTATTCAGAGAACATACTCTAAATAACTCTTTCTATATAAATTTTGTTGAAATTTGTTTTCTGCCCCCAAATATTCAATTTTGATATTCTATTTATATTTATAAATAATGTATATCTACAGTGGTTAGAGTGTTTTATATATGTCGATAATGTCAAATTTTTATTTATATTGGTAGTACTCTATGAATATATCATTTCCAACTTTTGTCTTCATGTTTTATAACTTACTCAGTGATGTGTGTTAATGTTTTCTTTTGTGATTATGGATTTGCCTACTTTTCATTTTGTTTCTGAAATGTTTTTCTTTTTATTTTCTCATTTTTGTATTACTCACATACAAATTGTTCATGTTACTCCTTCAGTTATATTTTTAAAGTAATTATGTTTCTTTTAAGGTCATTTTATGCTTCTTTTCTTTAAAAGCTACTTACACAAATATGAATACAGAAATCTAGCTTGCTTTTAGTTAGTGTTTGCTTTGCATATCTTTTTCTATTCATTTATTTTTACTACATCTTTTAATTAATCTATTGTTTTCTGTCAATTTTTACTAATTTTGTCTTTTAATTAGAAGTTTTAGTTCACTTAAAGCTAACATGATCACTGATATATTTGCTTTGAAATTTACCATTTTAAAATGATTTTCATTTGTTAGACAGGAGCCCTTCCCAGCTACATAAGCCCATCTTCATTATTCATCACATAGCTTCTTCTGTCTTCAAACCGACAATGGTATATCAGTCCTTTTCATTCTTCAGATCGCTCTGACTTCATCTTCTGCCACAGCTCTTCTGCCTCCAGTTAAAGAAAGTTTTCTGCTGTTAAGGCCTTGCATCATTAGGTTAAGACAATGAAGATAGCACAGGAGAATCTCTCTATTTTAAGGTAACTGATTGATTAATTACAACCGCAAAGTCTCTTTATCATGTAATGTAACACATTTATAGGTTCTGGGGACATCTTTGTGGGGCCGTTCATCCTACGTCCTACCACAATACTGAAAAGAGTGGACAGTGGAAGCCATAAAATTGCATAGCTCAGATCTCCTGTAGTAGGAAACATTATTAACTGACAGTCTCAACAACTGTCCTTCTGAATATAACACAAATTTACATTGTATCAAGGCTTTCTGCATGCTCCTACGATATGAGGAAAGTGGGAATCTTTTAATGAGGAAATTTGTTTGAGAACGTGTTGGCTTAGCCATAACTTTTTGAGAACCATGCAGAAATTTGAGTCTACTCAACCTTCATTTCTTTATCTTGTGATTCATAAACCTGAATTGTGTGTAAAGAGTATCACTGTCTTTTCTAAAGGTCTCCATTTTATCCTTCAGGGGTGTTTAGCCCTAATAAATCTCTGACATGTGTAGTTTCATCTTGGTATTTGTTTCCCAAGTAAATGAACACTCCACTTGTGATTTAGCCTTAGATCTGCAATTAAAATATTAAATGTTAACCATCTCTCTATTTACTGAAGTTTTTCCAGTCACCACTTGGTTTGAGAATGCACACAATTTAATAGATCCCTCAAGACAGACTCTTGTGTACAAAATTCCCTGAGCTCATGTATGATTAAAGCTGTTTATAACATTAATACGTGAAGGATATCTTGAATGTCTTGAGTAGATAGAAAAGCTTTGTTTCCCACTTTTTCTCTGTAAGATATTTTAAATTTTCTGCTTCATTGATTTCTTACTTTGAATGTGGTTTAGCAATGTCTAATAAGTTTTGTGCCATTCTAATTCTGTAGCTCATGTGAAGTTTTTTATCTTTTTTTTTGCCTGGGGACCATGAGGATTTTTTCCCCATTATCATTAAAGTCTTTCTTCTTTCTTTCTTTCCTTCCTTCCTTCCTTCCCTTTCTTCCTGTCTCTCTCTCTCTCCCTCCTTCTCTCTTTTTTTTCTGTAGCAAGGTGGTAGGTGAGAGGCAGTGCATACTTGAATTTGTTTATTTTCTTTCATAAGGGAGATCTTAAATTTCACTCTTCTTTCCTTATTTTTTCTTTCTCCTTCATTATGCAGTTTCCCAGAGGCCATCTCTCCCTTACTTTTAATCTTCTTTCCTCCAAAATGCTGCCTTTCCAAGATTGGCTCCTCATCTTACATGAACTTTTAAATATCTTTCTCATATACAGTACTTTAATTTAACAGGAAAGGTGAATTTTCTCTTTCTGATGGTGGCTTTAGACTAATTTTAGACCTGCCATCAGCCTTTTTTTTTATTTTCACACAGATATTCCCAGACTATTCTTGCTCTCTATGTTGACTTGCAGTGAAATGCAAGAGATAACTCAATAAATTGGGTGTTTAATTTATATTCTTACTTTCAGATAATCTTTTTTTGTCTTTGTCTTCCACATATGAGAGCACAAGTATTATTTTTTCTTCTTTTTATTTATTTATATGTCTATTTAAAGTATATTGGGATTTTCAGATATACCAGTTGTGGATATCTTGATGAACATTTATAGAAGAGTATTTCACAAACACTTTCCCCCAGTCACTCTTACCTATACCAGCTACATAGTTTCCCTCTGTTTTATTCTTTCTTCATTTTTCTGTCTTTTCCCATAATTCTTCTTCAAATATTTTATCTTCTAAATATACCACACTCATTTCCCTATATTTCATACCTTCTTACACAGAAGATAATAATCGATTCCCAGATCTGTTGTTTATATGCTCTTAAACTTAATAAAGACCATATTTATGTATAGGAGGGGCCATTACGCTAAAGTTAACATCATGCTAGGGCAAAATTATGTATTTTCCCATTAGTGTCATCTGTCTTGGAGAGGGCATGGAAAATGATTTTTATAATATTTTTACTATTAAAAAATTAATATAAAATATCTGAAATGGAGTTGACAAATGGAGATTATTGTTCCAATTCCTTTTTATTTATGAAAAAATTGAGGCTCAAAGCTACATCATTTTACTAACAAAATATTTGCACTATTGTTAACATGTATTACATTCACTTGTAGTATTATCCTCAATTTACATATATGAATATTGATACAATGGACTTAAGTAATTTATCTAAAGTTACATCACTGGCCATTGGTGAATGAGAGACTTGAACCTACATAATCTGTCTCTGAATTCTGTAGTATAAACAATATGTAAAATGCTTATCTTTAAATTTATATTCAAGTGATCTTTCTCTGGCTCTCATATCTCATCAGTAAAGTAGAAAAATAAAAGTAAACCAACTTTTTGAATGGAATGTTGGTTACATTTTTTACCTTCTAACTAGGAACCATTTTTAAAAATAAAACGCTGGTGAGTTGCATCCAGCCCAGGAATATATAAATGACAATTGCTGAATGAGATCTTTAACTAGGGTTTTTATGTTACCTGGTGACTGTTAGTTCTCCCATTTAAAAAAATCATAATTTATTTTTTATTAATACAGGGTTGGTTTGGTTTGGCTCACAGATCTTGGCCACTATGTCCTCTCTCAGTTACACTGCATACTCTCAGGCTGTAGCAATGGAGAGAATCAGAATTTACTCTCTTAGATGGGAAGAACCACTTTCTTATTAGGGTGCTAAATGAGAATGACTTAACAATTGCTCCTGGCATTTTCATGTTTTCATGGAAGCTGTCTCTCCATTTCTTTATCCCAAATAGTAACGGAGAAACTTGTTCCATCATTTCACATCTAATAGTACATGAGGTTCACTTGAATCAATTGCCAGTTAATATTATACCCATTCACTATAAAATGTTCAAGGGGAAGAAACTATATTCATTAAAGAAAGCAGGATAACAAGGAAGAATGTATGTTTTATATTTTGTGACTGAGAAAATTTTAATATTTATACATTAAAATGACAATTATATAAGTAGTTCTTTAAATCATGAAATTATTGATACTCAATGTTTTGCAAAGGAATTTTGTATTCTTAAAATTGTCTTCTTTGTTTAGAAGCTTAACATTAAAGAAGAAGAATTACAAATCTTCTAAGCTCAAAAATTTTTAGTATAAATTATCTCTTTTATTTTCCTTGATGAATTTAGAATCCCTACCAATAGCTGTAACTATTTTTCTATTTTAAAATTAAACATTAAATAATCACCAGTAACATTTTTGAATGCTTTAAAAGTAGTGTCGAAATAGTTAGGTCATATAATTTCAGTCAGAAACAAGGATGTGAACATTTTACTTATAATCTTATATTGACTTTCTATGAAATGTTTTTAAAATCTTGCCAAGAGCTTAGAGACCACCATTTAACCGTTCATAGACAGCCTGGAAGTAGAGTAACATCACTGTAATAAACAAAGTTTTAATTTTTTGTTCTCGTGACACCCTTTCTCCTTGAAAAACATACAATATTTTTAGTAATTTTTTTTCACCAAAGTAGTGGCTTAAGTACTTGCTTGATTTCAGTTGAAGTAAAATATCTAATTTCTAAAATTATTTCTTTTGGTGTTTTTAATGTCTTTGAATTCAAATGAACAAGATTTTAAAATCTTATTATGGCTCAAAATAGATGACAAAACATATGAGCAAAATGAAAGTATGAAGGATTTTACATCCTGAGGCCAGTGGCTTATCTATTGGAACACGTTGGGTCCCTGGTGTGGCACAAAAACACTCAATTACACTCTTGCTTCAAGAAGTACCACTGTATAAATGTTCCATGTAACAATTTGATCATTTACAATTGAGGAGCAACTTTAAACTAGAGTAATACACTCAAGAGAGTTATGGTGACCACCAAAAAAAAATCATTATAGGTTTATGCAGTAGTTTCAGGTACCAGAGGGAACAACTTCTTCACAGAGAACGCCTTAAAGTGAAGTAGCATGTTCCACAAAGAACAAAACGTCTCCTTAGAATGGACAAGTAAGTTGGTTTGCTAAAAGGTACAGTCAATTTCCTCCAAAAATATTGTGGCTAACTGATCTTATTTCACTTTTTCTTACCCTAAATCATCTCTACTTTGACATGCAGTGACCTTGTTTGAGGAATTTCAGTAACTTTAAAATGAAACATTTTATTAATTAGGCTAAGTCATATTCTGTTTTAAAAAAGATATGATTACACAACAAATAAAATACATAGTTTTACTGAAAATTATATTATAGGCTAGTCCAGCAATTCAGGAGCATTTCCATCTTTCTAAGTTTTTGTGATAGTTGAGTCAGACCAAAGGCGATAACAGAAGAACTTGAGAAACTCTAGCCCCAGCATCTTGAAATGAATGACAAGATACAGAAGTCTACACCAAAGGTAAAGAAGAGTAAGTGAGAATATTACTGGGAGTTAGAGTGGTAATCAGGTGTTAGTAGCAAGTATTTCTGGAGGTTATTAAACAGTAGGCAAATAACCATAATATACCAGAAAAAATAAATTATAAATCTAATATCTAGACCACATCAGGAAATTCTGGTTTTGATTGTGTACAGGTATGTCTTCATTTGCTGAATAGATTTGTGAAACAAAATTTTCTGCAAATAAATTTCAGAGTAGTGTTTTAAGGTAGTGAAGAAGACATAAGATTTGGAAACAGACAGATTTGGGTATTAATTCCAACAACTGCTCCTGAAGGCTGTGTTAATTTGGAGACATTATTCACTTACCAAAGCCTCAGGTCTTCTATCTGTAAAAATGGAGCAATGTCAAATGAAAAATACACATGAAATACCTATGAATCAGCCCTAAAACATAAGACTTGGTTAATGCAATTTTTTTTTTCTCTCTCTCTCTTCCTCTTTTTTCTTTCCTTCTTCCTGTATCAATTCCAGTCGCTTGTCAATAGGTAAATGAAAGTAGAAAGGTGTTTTGGGGAAATTCCTTCAGTAAATGAACTTATTAAAACTACAGTATCAGAGAGGCACTGAATATCCTGGACCTCTACCTCTTTCCTTACTAGAGTATTTCAAATTTCCTTTTGCTGTCACAGGGAGTTCTCAACATTTAGTGATTCCCATGTCACAATTTCAGACCTCTCAATTGGTCTGTCTATAGACAATGTTGCATTGCAAAATTATCTGAGACTGTATTCAAACTTACTAGAAAAAGGTGTAATGGTTGACTATAATGTTCCATATATTCTAGAGTAGATCATTTTCCCTCTCTGAAATTGGGGTGTGTCTTGCACTCAATGGCATGTTACAATCTAGTTGGCAACCGTATTTTTCTGTTTTTAAATTGAACATAAAATAATGATGTGTCTCATGATTGATGACATCTTAGAGTTAAAGAAACATGGTAGCGGTGTCTGCCATAGGCACAGAAGAGACAATGTAGGCCAGCCATCTTAGACTTAGCAAATTTTATTGACCTTAAAATTTATATTGTGTAAAATTAGTTGAGTCACTGTTTTATCAAGAGCTATTTTGTAATTCTCTAAAACCAGATTACTTAGCATCAGATATATGCATATAAAAGTAAAGAGATATAAATGTATTTTCTACTTTTTTATGACTATAAGTTTATTAATGGTATATGAAAACTATCTATATTCATTCAGTATTTGAACAAAACCTTACCCAGGTTTTCAAAATATTTGCAGAGACATTGCATTTACTGTAGAGAAATGTGTTTTTTTTTTTACCTGTATATACTTTTTATATAATAGTTTATTATCTACAGATGGCTAAAACATACATTCATAATGTATACTCCAGAAAAAAATATGTTAAGGTGTTAAATGTGGTCATGTTAAATTAAAATGTTTAGTTAAATAAAACTAATTTTTTTAAAGAATCAGAAAACCATGGCCAGAGTTCTACGGTATATCCCTGTAGTTATATATTCTTATTGGTAAATATAATTATAATTTTAGGTAATTATTTACATTTCTTTATATATTGTATGCCTCTAACTATATGGTGCATTAATTCTAAGACATTGATTCTAAACTTGTAACCTCTCTAAGAGAGAATCTTGTCTTATAGTCAATGATATAATTATAATTGGTAGAGGTTTTTTTTCTTAATGGCACCAAAATGAATTCTACACTTCACAATCAATGGAATCCTAGATTAAACAAGTGGAATAGAAAGAGACACATACAGAGAGCTAAAAAAGATAAATTTTATACATAGATACTACCCTACTCTTTTTTCCCTCATGACATAAATTATTATTCTGGAAAATATATTGCAGGAAAATATATTACAAACCAATAATTACTTTTAAGAGAAGCTAACTTACTCGAAATTTCTTCTAAGTGTACAAGGAACTCAGTATTTTGAAGACATTCTTTTAATTTCCAAAGTATTATAGGGTCTTAATATTAATATTATGTAGTGGAGTAAAATTATACAGTAAAAGAATATAAATGATGCTCATAGCCTGGATTATATATTTATTGATTATTAACATTATTTTCTTTGCAAAGAACCTGAGTTTGTGCTCAGAGTTTAATTAATTATTTTCTGGTGATAGAAAGTTATTTTTATTTGGTTAAAAATATTACATAATATTTATGCATTCCATATTTGATTTAATTGAAAATGAATCCATGAAATATATTTAAAATATACCAAAATATATACCATTTTTAAATAAAAGTAAAAATACATTAATCAAAATATTGTCACCTTTCATCTGGCATAAATCACTAATTTGAGACTAGTTTAACTTATTAAATAAGTATGTATATAAAGATATAACTAAGTAAATATCCCTTTCTATTAATACTGGAAAAGTTGAAAAGATTTTAAACATTTCCACCTATGATGGACTGAGTGAATACATAACAATTCACTCATGTAATAAAGAGTATGCTTGCTATTAAAAGTCAGACTGCTAAAACAAACTATCATGAAAAAGAGTCAATGTCTGTGAAATAATGCTACTAAAATGATTATAAATTTACCCATATATTGGGAAACACAAATGCTTATTACATTTCCAATATAAAAATGTGTATACTTCTGATTTTTCTATAGTGAACATACTCAGTTTTGTATATTTAAAAGATAAGAAAAACAATTAAGACAGAATACACCAAGAGTCAATAAAACTTAATGATAAGAGCAGCTAGGAAATGTGAACAAAAACTTAAAGACAAACAATTTTGTCCTTCTATGTGTATTCTCACCTAGTTTATGTAAAGGAAGCATAAGTGCATCATTTGGGTGATGATTAATTGAGTGTTTAACTTTAGGCAAGCAAAGGTATGTTAGAACCAGCACACATACAGAAATAGCTCTCTCACATATAGACATTGCTTGCACAAACTGTAGAACTTATACAATCAGCACCTCTCTCTCTCTTTTTTTCCTTAAGTAATGACTCTAACTTTAGATCCTTCCTTTGCTCATATTGAAAGTCATCCAGAAAAGAAGTTTTCAGATTGTACAGTTAGTATTTGAACCGGCAGCAGTGACCTGATCTAAGAGCACAGCCTTTTTCACAAGCTTTGATGTGCTGTCAGGACAAATCCTGGGATTCTTGGCATCAGGTTTTAATTTGCTATCATGAAAATGAATTGCATATTCAGTACTATGGCAGATAGTTTCTGTCTATTACCAATCTTGGGAAGTAGTTGGAAGTGCTGCTTAAGTCAAATGATCAGAAAAAAAAATGATAATTTGTCAGTTTCATTATGTGTCTAGTAATTTGTCTCATTCATAATAAGTATTTAGGACATTTTTGATTGGGTGTCAGGCATGCATTACCTCTGACGGTAGAATCTGTTGCCACATGTACTCTGGGAGAGCACTGGTTAACAGCATATGGGAATTCTTTCTCTCACTGCTTATAAAAATATTGAACAGTCCTACAGTTTTAGAGACTATTAGAAATAAAGTGCTGAGATGAAAATAAAGAGAATTTGCACTTCTTACAATACTCAATTCATAAATGTCTTACACTCGATGTGTCTGGTTTTTGTGTGTGTGTGTATAATTGTTAATGAGTGCCATGATATTTTTAAAGTAATAAGAAACCTTAGAAATTGTAATCAAAGTGGTTTTATCCTGAACAGCAGTGCAAAGCCCTGTTTTAGGAAAAATTAAGAGCATATGTTCCAGAATTCACCCCTAATTTGCAATGAATTGCCTCAGTAAAAGCACTTATATCAGTACTGTTAATCTTAATGGTTACAAGTGACCCATGTTTTAATAATCCAGAACATCAGTTGAGTACAAAATCTCTTTTTCTAATTAAGAATGTTTGACCACAAGAGGGAGTTCCTTGCCAACTGTTTACTTAGCCTCAACAGATATGATGGGCCAGAATTTACATGGAAAAATACCTTCAAATATATTTAGTTTCTTCAGTGCTTTTAGATTGAGAAAATGATGACAATCTATTTAAATTTAGGTCTTCATGAATTTTCAGAATGAAATATAATTTTCACTGTGAAATTCTTAGGTTAGCATACCAATCATTTTTTAGGAATGAAATGATGTGCCATGTTTTTGAAAGAGGTTTCAAAATTTGCACCTGCAAATTTGCAGTGCACCAGTTTGTGAACAAAACTCACACTGATATACCAAAGACCCTTTGAGGCCATAGATTGTGCCACTGTATACCAACTTACTTAATTTGTATAAATAAAGATATCTTTGTCTACATAAACTGACACACATATTTTTGCTGAATTTGGTATCATCAGTGAATACAGTATAGGATGTGGAATGTGACTTTGAAGGTACAAAACTAAATTAGCATGTTTGAAGAAAAAAAGTTAATCCTTCAACTAGTAGACTCCTTGGCATACAAATCAAGGCTATTTTCCTCATGATTAGGTATGTAATATACCCAGTATCTCAATCATATATTAGAAAACTAAAAATATTTCCTACCTCATAATGATTTGCCTTAAAATTACATGTAATCCAGAGCATCCCAGTAAAGTGTGTTCTGACACAACTTTGAAAAAGTAACAGCATAATTAGGAAATACTTTATGCAATATTCTACGTGTATTTCATTTTAATTAAAGGAAAAAAAATAGGATTGTTTTAAAACTTGCCTATTATTCCCCCAAGAATTTGATTTCTGTTGTGGTTATTCCTAAAGTTTTATACCATAGCCTCCTGAAGTGATACTCAGCAGCATCTTCCTCACCTTAAGATGAGAGCAAGAATTCTCCATGGCAAAGCACAGGGGCATTTAGAGATAGGCACTCCAGCCACACATATCGAGATAATTAATAAGTGTAACAGCAGTAAATGCAGTAATTTTGGCAAAACTTATTTGGAGAAAATGACTGCATCTCACATGTGTCGCACTGGCTATAAATATAGGATATAGGAGAAGAAAATACCAGTAATTCTTTTTAGTGTTACCTCCACCCCCTATGGTTCTTAGGATTGTTTTATTTTAAACCTTTTTTGACACATTTTGCCCCATAAAGTCATGCATTTTTAAGAGCTGATCTCTTTACAGTAACTTAAACTGACAAGTAAGGAAAGCAGAATTCTTTGGTGACTCCAGCAGTTCTGCAGCTCACTGAAAGGCTTCTCTCCCGCCTGTTTCTAAGACAGACACAGTGAGGAATACAAGGACAGCACGTGCTTATATATATTCAACAATAAGAATTCAAATATAATAAAATACAGAGTAAGTCACAAGACACTGTGAAAACACACGCACAAAATTATAGACAGAAATAAGTTTGAAATAAATATCCTTTGTTGGTGTAAAGTTGAGAAGTGATAAATCATTCCTTTTAGTCTGGAACCGAAGTCAAGCGACAATAACATAGAGAAATGATGAATTTATCTTATTTTTTCAGCAAGTTGTTGCAGGTATACTGTGCAATCTTTTATGGAGTAGGAAAGTGGTTAATTTTCCTTCCTTCCTTACCTCCTCTCTCTCTCTCTTTCTCTCAGATGCACACACACACACGTGCGCACGCACACACACACAGAAACGATACATGTACTTTTCTTTGGGGTTAATTATATTGAGATTCTCAACAGTTGTATTAAAAATATGCCTAACACTAAGCCTTAGTGAAAACATCTGGAAGTTTTGGTTTCCACGATGTAAAAAATCCAGATGTTTGGAAATATGCTTACTGACTGATTTGTATATGTGTATGTGAGCACGTGAGTGTGTGTGCATATATATATGTATATGTGTGTGTATAATCTTTTGCTTCACTGGTGTCATGAAGACAAAACATCAAACTCCACATATTGTCATTATGAAACATAGTGATTTCCAAAATCCACCTTATAAACTTATAACATACATTATTAACATTTTATTTTAGCAAATCTCTCACACTATCAATGTATGGATATTTGAAATTGAAATAAGACATCATGCTAACTATCTGCAAAGGAGATTAAATATCAAGTCCAACTCTTTAATTTAACATAGTTGGCCATAAAGAACCAGAGATGCTCAGAGTTACTTGCTCATAGGGACATTTCCAACTCTTTCAAAGTCGGGACAAAACTCCCAGTCTTAACTTCCCAATCCAGGAATACTGTTTTCATATCATAACAAGTAGCATCCATACATGATAGGAAAAAACTGAAAGGGAAAAGAATTGTAGCCTTAAGAGTTACACTAAGAAATTCATGTTTATTTGAACTTTAAAAAGGGATCATGTATTTTATTATTTTTAGTAATGTCTTGGTGTTTTACTTGACCGATATATTTTAAATATTATTGGTGCTATTAATGCTTTTGTTATTATGATTATGACATTAATAAATTATAATTCCACAAAACCAATTTACATGCAAATGTAGTAAGCAAATTTTATTCATCAGTATAAATCACCAAATAAGAAGAGCATACAACTTCCTAGCAGTGTGTTCCCAGTCACGTAAGATGAGTGAGTTTTTTTCGCAAAATGACTTCAATAAATTCTAATAAGCCATTCAAAAAATGTAGCTTAAAATATGCCAAAATATCCACATGCTGCCACTGGACTGAGGGCTTCAGTTAATACTGCAAAAAACTATCTTTAATAGCTATTGGTTGCTCAGCAGGATGAGCAAGGCTGGGATTAGAGATAATGATACTTGTTGGAACCACAGGGAGGCAGAGGAGAAAGCGATCGGCCTCCCTTTGCTTTGTAAAAGCATATTGAAAAGAAACTTATATTCAGGAGAACATGACACTAGGCAGTGATACATCTGATAATCTAAATATTTCTTTTTTTTTCTTTTAAGTTGATCTGAGACAGCTATTTCACATTTAAATAAAGTATTGAAATTCTTAGACGTCAGAGAACACATCGTGAAATCTCCCTTGTATTAGCCTCTCCTTTTTGAATTCCACTGTCTCCATACTATTTCAAACCTTGTCATCTTAGTGAATATCAGTTTACTGATATTCTTTCCTTTGTGATTGTACTACACACAGTGCCTCTCCAAAGTAGTCCAAACTAATTGCAAAAGCCAGAACAATCTTTCTAGTGGGCTGCTGTGATTGTGTTACTTCCTTATGCTGAAACTTGCTCTTTCATATTCAGTACAAAACAAATTTCATGTAATAACATTTAAAGTTTCCTCCTAGAAGATATCAACTTGTTTTATTGTTGTTCTTGTTGTTTTTAATGAACACTGTTCCCATGTGAAACATTCCTTGAACTACTGTGTCCTTTCAGACTCATACTGTGGATTCCCTCAGGCAGGAAAGGCTACCCTTTGCCTATTGAAATCTAGCTACCTTTTAAGGCCCAGATCAATTAAGATGCACACTGTAAGTCTTTCTTTGTCTCTGTTATGAATAGATCCCTTACTGCTCATCTGTTGATAGCAGTCAATTTGTACCACTAACAACAACACATATGCTGAAATTATAGTTATTTGTTTGTAGGTGCTATTGCCCCATCACATTTTGCTCCCCTCAATGGCATAGAACATGTCATATCCAACTCTATCGTGCAAGACTGTCTGTTTGCTACATAATAGGCTCTACATAAGTTATTTCAGAATTGATGAATTAATTGAAATTTTAAAACGTAGTAGATTGCATGAACATGAATATTTGCAAAAATAACTTTAAAATATGCCAAAATATTCACCTGCTGTCACTGGACTGAGGGCTTCAGTTAATATTGCAAAAAGCTGTCTTTAATAGCTATTAGATGCTATTAAATAGCGATTTTTAGGATTTAAAGCCATTTAAATTCAGAACTTTTAGTGACTTACTGTGCTGGCGGCCTTCTGTTTGTCCCTCCAATGGCCAAAAAAGAACATTACAAGAAGGTTGCAACAGTGAGAAAATGATTGCGCAGAGGTCTACTCCCCCTGTGCCTTCTCTCAGAGATTACCTTGGGATAGTTTCTTTTGACCTGGCTCCTTTCAGAAGGGCCCCTCCCAAGCTCTCTCTCTCCATGTTCTGATAACTGCCTCTTCCTCTTGCCCTTCAAGCTGAGGTATGCTATTTAAACCCCTCTGTCACTACTCCCAAGAGGCTGCACTGTTTCTTGCAGCATTTCTCTGTCCCACTCATGCCATTATAATTAGTCCCTTTAGTAAACTCTGTTCCAATTTTTCTATCTGATGGTGTCATCTATTTTCTGACAGGAGCCTTACTGAAACATCTACAAATGTGTATGGATTTATGGTGCACAGACTTTGTGTATCTACAAAATGACAATTGTCAACAGCCGTGGTAATTACTAAAACTAACAAATGACTATCTTTTCCTTAGAGTATTATAGAAACAATCTTAATTAATTTGATCACCAATAATTCTATTCAATGAGTGAGCATTAACTTCAGTTCTGCTTTTAGCCATTACTGTACAACAGAGAACATAGACAAATAGATAGATACAGATAGATAGATGGATAGATAGATAGATAGATAGATAGATAGATAGATAGATAGACAGACACATGTATATACACACATGTATTTCTAAGTCCTTCTTTTCAGAATATAAAGTTATTGAAGTGTTCAAGACCTATGCACAGACAACATCTCTTGCCAACTAATGTCTATATAAAGTCAATATACCAGTTATTCTAATTGATAATTGTGAGTCATAATTACATCTTTGATTTTAAAAAAACTCCTATGATAGCACTTAAACTGCTTGCCAACCTTTCTGAAAGCTGAAGTAATTTGTTATTCTTATAAGTAGGCAAAACTTAAAGTTTTTCTTAAATATCTATGCACTACCTCGTGTCTTGTTAGATTCTAAAAAGACCCTGTATTAATACACAATATGTAGTTTATTAAAAGCTTGGATGATAAAACCATTAATAAAATATCTACTTAAAATACTATTTTTTGGAAGTTTGTCAAGAAGTAAAATTGACAAATTATATAGTATTGGTCTCCTGTTGGGAGACTATGCAAAATCAACAAACAGAAAATGTGAAAATAAAGACAGTTTTCTATCTTAAGCTTAAAAAACCACATCCTTACACACTCTATTCTAAATAATTGTATTTTGGAAGGAAACATCATTTTTTTTGTTAGTGTTCTTAAATGCTTTTCTCCAGATAAAATATGGCTGTACCAATTTGAATCCAATTTTGTAATTAAAAATTTCTCCCCCTCTGTGAACCTGTAGTAATGTTTCATCCAAAAGCAGATTATTACAACCAAATTACAAACCCCTAAAAAGAAGAGGGGCATTATAAATGGAAACACCCACACAACCTTAAGTACAATATAGCAGTGCAAACAGCATTGCTCTAATGACAGTAATCCTGCTTGCCTTAGCTGTATTCATGCAAATGACAATTTAGTACAGATGTGGCACACATTTGCATGGTTAATGGCATCATTTTTTGTCCTTTTCTACTCCTCTGTACTATGATCAGCTGTTATGCTTAACATTACAAATTCTATGTGCTGTTCCTAACATTAGTGGAAACATAAGGCTGGTAGTTTCCTTGTCAGTGATTTAACTGAAACTTGCCTATGTACAAAAAAGCAGGAGATGTAGGAGGGGTAGGGTGGGGAGAGGTGGTTAGTGCCTGGTTGAGGCTTTCTCTTTTTAAGACATTCCCTTTCAAGGATGACTCTGGAATAGAAACAATTTTTAATATATGAAAAACCTCAATAGTTTTCCTGTTTCAGTAACATATTCAGAATATTCCACATGTAAGTGCAACTCATAGTTCCTACCTAGATTTATGCATACATCTCTCTCCATTCCATTATATATGGTGCATCTCAATTCAAGGAAAGAACATGTCCATTCTTTGGAAGATTTGATGACAATGACATGCAAAATATTGACAGGTCAGTTTAAGAAGGTAACTAATCCACACGTAACGTATTACTCTTGTTATTAACATTTCCTAGTGCTAAAATTGCCAGTATAAAACCGTGAGCACCATTATAAGAAGCAGATACATCCCTCAGCAAGAAAAGTGGTAAGTAATCTAGTGTTTCGATGTGCTTGAGAAATATGTTATATACAAAGAGAGAGTTAAGCCTTATTTCATGGTGAAACAAAATAACATGACATTTTTTTAAACATGACATTGTAATAAAATTTATTGATTTTAAGAAATCATAGGTGATTCTTTTACTTTCTTATTTTTAAATCTGGAGAGAACATTTCAAATGTTTTATTTTTCTTATGACTTCTAAATTTGAGAATTTTACCAATTATTAAACCTAACACTAAATCAAAGTAGCCTTTATTCTTTGTTAAACATTTTCTTGTGTTTCTCCATTCTTTTTCTTCATTTGCTTCTTTTACTCTCCATAAAACTCCACTCCAACACATACTCTATCATCTGTCATCTCCTACAGCCTAAAGATCTCCTTTCCTTTAAAGTGCATTCTCTTACATGACAGACGCCATTTACTATTCTTGCATTTTACAAAGTGTGCCATTATTCATGCATAACTTCTCAAATATATGTATATATATAAATTATATGTATAATTTTTATGTTCTTTTTTTTAACCAATTTATGAATTGCTACATCTAAGCATCGAGATTCCTTGCCTAATTCCTTTACCCAAATTTTGATTCAAAACTAGGTCCTGCTCTACTAGTAAGACAGTGGTATAATGTTTGATGTATTGAAGGCCATTATAAAGCTCATAAGTTATGTAAACAACCTCAACCGAAGCTCAAATATCATAAATGTATTTTAAGTATATTCCAATGTGTCAGGCTTTGTTGCTATACAAAGGGATTTTACTATATCTTACAGAGGTTTATAAATATGGGAATAACATAATGAAATCAGTAAATTAGGAAGAACATCATAGCAATACGGTTTGGGATGAGGAAGTAGAAAGACAGAGGGAACTTTAACAATGCCATGATGATAAGGCAAGCAACTCATATTCAGGGATATACCTATGGAAATTTTTGTGCAAATGGAGAAAGGGGAATGGATTCTTGAGATGCTAAGAGAATATAATTAAAAGGAGTTAATGACAGATTTAAAATATAATACCATGAAAGATGAATTATTTTTGATAATTGGGGTTTCTAACTCAAGCATCTGCATAAATATACTCAATAATCAAGATGTGGGATGTGAGAAAGGTAAACAATTACAGAAAAAAATGTGGAAATACAAGCCTTAAACCAGGAGTATCGAGACAAGTATAAAGTTTGAGTCAAAATGTCAACATGAAAGCTCAATCAAAGAGAATGAATGGGATGATCTAGGGAGATAGAATACAGTTACGAGAGGGCATAAGAACATCAAGTTTGATCAAATGTGGGGAGATGGAGTGCAAAGAAAGATGACCTGAAGAAGGAAACCAAAAATATGGCAAGAAAATGAAAGAATTGTGGAGAAAGCCTGATGTAGTTAGGTTGACATCTCTTGTTTTTGCAAGCATCCTCTGGTAATACCATATAAATTTCCCTTTCTTCCTTCCTTCCTTCCATTCCCCCCTCCTCCCCAACTCCCCTCCTCCCTTCCTCCCTTCCTCCCTTCCTTCCTTTCTTCCTTCCTTTTATGCTAGTTTGAGTCAGTTTGCAATAGAAAGATAAACCCGATTTGTACATTGAGACCTGAATGAGACACTTTAAAAAGAAGGTTTGATTCCCTGGGCGGAATGCTCAGGAAGATTAAATTTAATAAGATCTAGGATTAAACGACTGAGATTAGTTACTGTACAAATACTCATGTCACTTGTAATTTGAAAGAATATTTTATCATTAAGGAGATTGAGCAGGGGGAGGTCAAATGGAATTAGTTTGTGTTACCTTTTAATGTAAATAGAAAAATTAAATAATTAAATACAAAGTACTTTGTCTATATCTTTGGTGAATATTAGAGCAATAATCAAATTTAAAGGAAAATAAAATGCTTTATGTAGCTGAGTTGTACATAATCAAACTTACTCTTTTATATTTAAAAATTAATTACTATTTGGGCTAAATTACAATAAATATTTAAAAGGAATAATACTTTATATATGAAGGCTTGAAGGTTGCAAAATGACTTTCTGATGTTATCCAATTTCATCACATTTTTAATGAATAAATACGTGAGATGAGCAAAAAGATTAACTCTTTCATCTCCAATTTAAAAGTGAGAAAAGGGGGAGCTCAGGAACTCAGTGATTTTTTTTACATGACTGTAATATAGTAGTTCAATATTCTGTCATTTATCTCTCCCCTTCATATAACACAAAGAGCATGTTTTACTTCCAAATATCTATTTGTTATGGTTATCAAGCATGCAAATATTTGAAAAAGTAGGCTTATTACCTACCAAGTGTCAAATATTTAGAAGAGTACAGATTTTAGCTTGTATTTTTCTCATATCTGTGGATAGTTATCAATATTCAGGCTGCATATTAATGGTAATTTGTTTTCCTATTTAGTTTTCAGTGTTTATACAACTGTTTCACTTTGGGAAACTCACCAGCTTCCAAATAAGCACAGGTAAATTGGGAGAAAAGATATTTTTATCTTAATAAAGCAAAATATTCTCAATTAGAGTGACTTTTGTGCTGACTTTATATAAGATTTAAGGTGTATGATAGTTCTATTTTTAATTTTTGAAGAACTTTTATTCTACTTTTCATAGTTGATATGGTTTGTCTCTGTGTCCCCACCCAAATCTCACCTTCCATTGTAATCCCCATGTGTCAAGGAAGAAACCTGGTGGGAGGTGAGCAGTTTCCTCATGCTGGTCTGGTGGTTGTGAGTGAGTTCTCATGAGAGCTGACGGTTTTAAAATGTGGCACTTCTTCTTGCTCATTGTCTCTCTCTCTCTCTCCTGCCACATTGTGAAGATGATACTTGCTTTTCTTTTTCTTTCCTTCCTGATGGTAAGTTTCCTGAGGCATCTCCAGCCATGTGGAACTGAGTCAATTAAACCTCTTTATTAAAAATAAATTAACCAGTCTCAGGTAGTATCTTTACAGCAGTGTGAAAACAGACTAATACAGAGAATTGGTACTGAGAATGGGGCACTGCTATAAAGATAACCTAAAAATGTGGAAGCGACTTTGGAACTGGGTAATAGGCAGAGGTTGAAACAATTTGGAGGGCTCAGAAGAAGACAGAAAGATGTGGGAGAGTTTGGAACTTCCTGGACACTTGTTGAATGATTTTGACCAACATGCTGATAGTGATATGGACAATGAAGTCCAGGCTGAGGTGATATCAGATGGAGATGCGGAACCTATTGGGAACTGGAGCAAAGGTCATTCTTGCTATGCTTTAGCAAAGAGACTGGTGGCACTTTTCCCCTGCCCTAGAGGTCTGTGGAACTTTGAAATTGAGAGAGATGATTTAGGGTACCTGGCAGAATAAATTTCTAATCTGCAAAACATTCAAGAGGCTTCCTGGATTTTCCTGAAAATTTACAGTTATATGTGTTCACAAAGAGATGATTTGAAATTGGAACTTATGTTTAAAAGGTAAGCATAGTATAAAAGTTTGAAAAATGTGTAACTTGACTATGCAGTAGAAAAGAAAAACTGATTTTCTGGGGGAAAAATTCATGCCAGCTGCAGAAATTTGTGTAAGTAATGAGGAACCGAATATTAATTGCCAAGACAATGGGAAAAATGTCTCCAGTGCATTTCAGAGATCTTCATGGCAGCCCCTCCCATCACAGGCCCTGAGACCTAGGAGGGAAAAATGGTTTCCTGGGTGGGGCCCAGGGACCTACTTCTCTGTGCAGCCTCTGTACTTGATTCCCTGCGTCCCAGCTGCTTCAGCTCCAGCCATGGCTAAAAGGAGCCAAGGTACATACATCTCAAGCCGTTGCATTAGAGGGTACAAAATCCAAGCCCTGGCAGCTTCCACATGGTGTTGGACCTGAGGGGGTACACAGAAGACAAGAATTGAACTTTGGGAACCTTCATCTAGATTTCAGAGGATGTAGGGAAACATCTGGATGTTCAGGAAGAAGTCTGCTGCAGGGGAAGAGACCTCATGGAGAACCTCTACTAGAGCAATGCAGAGGGGAAATGTGGGGTTGGAGCCCCCATACAGAGTCCCCAGTGGGGCATCATCTAGTAGAGCTGTGAGAAGAGGGCCACCATCCTTCAGACTCCAGAATGGTAGATCTACTGACAGGCTGCACCATGCACCTAGAAAAGCTGCAAGCACTCAAGGCCAATCGGTGAAAATAACTTCAAGGGCTGAACTCTTCAGAGCCACAGAGGCAGAGCTACTAAAGGCTATGGGAGTCCACCCCTGGCATCAGCATGATCTGGATGTGAGACATGGTGTCAACAAAGATTTTGGAGCTTTAAGATATAATCACTGATCGGCTGGGTTTTGAACTTTTGTGGCCTGTGGCCCTTTGTTTTGGTCAACTTCTTCAATTTAGAATGGGAACATTTACCCACTGCATGTATCCATATTGTGTCTTGGAAATAATTAACTTGCTTTTGATTATACAGGCTCATAAGTGGAAGGGAGTTGCCATGTCTCAGATGAGACTTTGGACTTGGACTTTTGGGTTAATGCTGAAATGAGTTAAGACTTTGGGGGACTGTTAGGAAGGCATGGTTGGTTTTAAAATGTGAAAAGGACACGAAATTTGAGAAAGGCCAGAAGTGGAAGGATATGTTTTGGCTCTGTGTCTCCACTCAAATCTCATCTCGAATTGTAATCTTCATGTATTGAGGGAGGGACCTGGTGGGAGGTGACTGGATTATGAGGATGGTTTCCCCCATGCTGGTCTGGTGATAGTGAGTGAGTTCTCACAAGATCAGATGGTTTTAAAGTGTGGCACTTCCCATTGCTCACTCTCTGTCCCTCCTACAGCTTTGTGATAACAGTACTTGCTTCTTCTTCTGAGGCCTCTCCAGCCATGTGGAACGGTGAGTCAATTAAACCTCTTTTGTTTATAAATTACCCGGTCTCAGGTGGTATCATTATAGCAAGGTGAGGATGGACTAATACAGTAGTTGCTTCATTTTACATTCCCAACAACAGTATATGAGGGTTTCAATTTTACCACATCATTGGAAACACTTGTTTTTTTTTTTTAAATAATAGCCCTTGTAATAGGTGTGAGGTGATATCCTATTGTAGTTTTTATTCACATGTTCCTGATAATTAATGATGTTGAGCATGTTTTCATCTATCTGTTGGCTATTAGTGTGTCTTCTGTAAAAAATATCTGTACAAATCCTTTGCCCACTTTTTAATCAGGTTATTTTATTATTATTATTGGGTTGAAATTCCTTTTCTGGATTACATATCCAAAAATATTGAAATCAGAATCTCAAGGAGATATCTGCATGCCCATGTTTATTGCAGCATTATTTATAATAGCCAATATATGAAAAAATCTCGTGTTCATTAAGAGATTAATGATTAAAAATGTGGCATACACGAAGGAATATTTTTCATCCTTATAAAAAAGAAATTCTGCCATTTGACATTATGGATGAACCTGGAGGATATTACACTAAGCGAAATAAGCCATTCACAGAAGGACAGATATTGTAAAATTCCACTTATTGGAGGTATCTATACTAGTCAATTCATAGGAGGAAGAAAGACAATAATGATTTTCAGGGTCTACAGGGTAAGAAAAATGGAGAATTGTTCAATGGGTATAACATTTCAGTGGTGTTAGATAAGTTCATAAGTTCTAGAAATATAGACAGTGCCTGTGATTAACAATACAGTACTGTACACCTCAAAATTTGTTGAAAGGGGTTACATGTTAAGTGTTCTTTTTTTTTTATTATACTTTAAGTTTTAGGGTACATGTGCACAACTTGCAGGTTAGTTACATATGTATACATGTGCCATGTTGGTGTGCCACACCCATTCAAAACAAAAACAAAACAAAAGTACAGAAGAAAACTTTGAGAGTTGTTGGATGTATCTGTTACCTTGATTGTGGTGATGCTATCAAGGATGTTTGAATATGTTCAAATTAATCAAACTGTACACATTATATATGTAAAGTTCTTTGCATATCACTTACACCTCAATAAAACTGTTATAAAAAGAAAGGAAAGAAAATGCCAAGGAATATTAAAAAAAACCCTAAAACTAATAAGTGAGTTTTACAAGGTCACAGGATCTATGCAAAATTCAACCATAGTTTTTTAATAGTGGAAATGGATAATTGGAAAATAAAGTGTTTTAAAAAAGAATATAATAGCTCATAAACGCTTAGATATAAATCTAACAAAACATGCACAGATATATGGAAAAATACAAAATATTAATGAAAGAATAAAAAGAGTCCAAATAATTGGGTAGACAAAAAATGCCCAGAGATTTGTGGACTCCACAAAGTAAAGATCTCAGTTTCATCCAGATTGATTCTGGATTTATTGGAATTTCAATAAAATTATAGTAAATCTAAAATTTTCTTTCTAAATTTTATATAATTCTGAGCTGTATAAGGAGAGCAAATGAATTAGGATAGCTAAAACAATTTCAATGAAATATAAGATAGGAAGACTCTATCCTTATAAGAATTACTTTATCCTTTATAGCAAATCTCACATTAAGACCTGCTATAAAGCTACAGTCATCAACACAATGTGGTATCAGCGATGAGACAGAATTATAGATCAATGAAGTAGCAGAGAGAAACCAGATATAGATCAATGCAATTATGGCCAATTGATTGTCAACAAAACTGCAAATGGAGAAATATTAGATTTTTCAACAACTGTTTCTGGAACAGTTGGATATACATGCACCAAAAAAACAAATAAGCAAGAAAAAACCCTCAACCTAATCTTCATGCTTTATACAAAAGTATACAAAATAAACATAGATGTACATGCAAGATATAAAGATATAAAATATTTAGAAAAAATATCTTAGTGACCTGGGTTAGGGAAAGGGTTCTTAGAAGAAGAATAAAAAGAAAAAAAGATCAACTAGATTCATCAAAGTTGGTAATTTTTCCTTTTACAAAAAATGGGCAAGAGAATACAAATCACGAATCTGGTAAAGGAACATATAAATAACAAAATGTATAAGGAATACAAAGATATATACACACACACACACATATATATACACACACATAAATGTATACACACACATAGATGTATATA
Organism: Pongo pygmaeus; assembly: GCF_028885625.2. NCBI lineage: Eukaryota > Metazoa > Chordata > Mammalia > Primates > Hominidae > Pongo > Pongo pygmaeus. The sequence goes on from NC_072377.2 coordinate 96,197,873, forward strand.
AAGAACTAAGTTAAAAATTAAAAAGCCAGTGATCCAATTAAAAATGGGCAAAATGTTTGAACAGGCATTTCACCAAGGAGGATATAAAAATGGCAAATAAGCATATAGAAAAATGTTCATCATAATTAGCCATTAGGAAAATGTAAATTAAAACAAGAATGAATTACTACTACATACCATTCAGAGTAGTTAAAATCAAAATGCTGATAATGTCAAGCACTAACAAGTTGGTGGAGCATCTGTAACTTGCACACATTTTTGGTGAAAATGCAAATTAATAGAGCCAATCTGAAAAACAGTTTGGAAGTTTCGTATAAAATTATACATACTTTCATCATATGACCAAAGACTATTACTCTTATGTAATTAGAAATAAAAATTATGTTCACACAAAAATCTGTAACAAGAATGTTTACAGCATCTGTATTCCTATAATGTAGTTCATTTAAGCAATTTTTTTAAAAAGTCAACTTTTGATACATCTAACAACTTGGATGTATCTTGAATGTATTATGCTGAGTTAAAGAACTCAAATCGTTACACGCTGTGAGATTCCATTTATAATACATTCTCTAAAAGACAGAAGTACAGTGTTAGTGAACATATCAGTGGTTGATGTGGGTTAGATGCGTGGATGTATGGGGGTTGGCAGGGAGTATAAAGGAATACAGCAAGGAATTCTTTTTAAAGGTGATAAATCTTCTCTGAATTGTAATTTTGGTGATGTTTAATTTTATACATGTTAATATTCATGAAACTCTATACCAATAACAATATTCAACTTATGATATAATCTATTACCAATACATACCAATAACAATAGCCAATTATGGTATAATTTACGGTTAAAAATTAAAATTAATTTTAAAAAGAAAAGAAAAAAGTGCACAAAAACACTGGTAATAAAATTTGATAAGTTGTTTACATTTTATCTAGTTTTTTTTGTTTGTTGGCATAAACAGGAACCTATAAAAGTGTAACTATGCCTACACTCAATTCATGCTTTTTGAAAAGATCCTGTAATTTAGAATTCTAGCTTCTTTATAATTTTAGTGTTTTACTTGTAGTCATTACACTAGTAAAATCAATCTTATTTAGTCATATGTCAGTAAATTTTTGGTATCCAAATAGAACATAGTTATAAACCTATGATACAAACTAATAGTAAAACAAAACAATTTTTTAATTTTTTCTATAAATGACATTTTCCTCAAGTAGCCTACCCCACTGGGAAGCAAGAAAAAGTAACAAAAATCAAAAATGAAATTATAGTTCAATCTGGTTAAATATTTCGGTAATCCCTTAGAGAAACTTCTCACTCTCTTTACATGAAATGCTGAGTGTTTTCAAGTTCTCTGCCCCTCTCCAGTAGTGCCTGGAAATACGGGGAGGGTGTATAGTTTTCATGACCTTGTGGGGCAGGAGGGAAATCTACTCCTTAAGTCCACCTTGTGTTCTCCAGATCATCAGGGTTTCTCTAATGGAATAACTAGTTTGGGCTTCTCCCTGGATTGGTAACTGAGATCTGAACTTACCATCCCTGATCATCTTACTAGTATCTGATGCTGAATGGATTGTGCTCATGACCTAACCTTGGATTTTTAATTTGTTCGTTTGGCTAGGATGCATGCCTGCAAGCTGGTTGGTTGGTTTCACTTTGGATCTTATTGGATGTGAAATTCCTCTCAGCATTCACCGTTTTTTGTTTGTTTGTTTGTTTTGTTTTGTTTTGTTTTTTTTAACCTGGCTCACAGTTTAGCCAGTCTATACCAAAGCTTCTGCTCCAGTACCATCTCATGCATTGCTGTGGTGGTCCAAACAGTAGGCATTCTAACTATCTGCTCAGCTCCTTTACATAGTTCAACTGTATGACATAAAGGAGCATTTGAGTCTCAATCACACCATGCAGGACTCCAGAGGTGCTCAGGAAAGCAGCATTCCTGCCTGCCTTCTAGCTTAATCAGTTTTTCCTAGAAACTCCATTTGACATGGCCACTCTCAAGATTCTGTTATAGGGCAAGTTTCAAGGGAATCTCCTTCAAATATTTTAAATGTGAAGTGTTGCAATGCCTTTCCTTGACATTTCATGATGTTATACACCTCTCCATTTGGGACCAAACATGGAGAAAGAATATCAAAACACATATGTTTTAACTTCTGTCTTTCTTACCTCAATCACCTTTCTTGTGCCATCAATCATAATGTTGGAAATAGGCATTGGACTCCTCCCTTCTTCAACATCCCATCTAGATACTGGATCCTTCCCTTCTTCAGCATCTTGTTTAGAAGTGGTCTAGCACCAGCATGGCACACGTATACATATGTAACTAACCTGCACTTTGCCCACATGTACCCTAAAACCTAAAGTATAATAAATACATAAATAAATAAATAACATAAAAAAATAAAATAAAATCTCAATTCTAAATTTAAAAAAAAAGAAGTGGTCTAGTATGCTTCTTGTTAACTTTCAGAGCTAAATCAATTAGAATATTATTTTCTGTCTTTGGAAGACCAGCTTTCAAGCCCATTTTTTAGCTACGAACTTGAAAATCCTACTTTGGTTGTCAGAGGATATGTATTAATCCTTTCTTTTTCATATAGTTTATCAGTTAGATGTTTGTTATAGATCACACAAACAACTTTTCCAAACCTACAAAGAAAATGATTCATTGCCAGATATTTAATGGCTGAAAATATCATCAATAGAACTTGCTTCAGGCCAAAATTCCAGGAACAACTCTTAATCTCCAGAATCGCACTGCAAGATGCAGTTCCATGGTCCAAAATCATGAAGTTGCTTATTTCAGAATGATGCCACATTCAGGAAACTGCTGCTATTACTAAAGGAAAATCTCTAAATCAAGTGGTCATTAACTGTAGAGTCATATTGCTGGTGACATGCTTCAATAGAATGGATGCATCAAACCTTGACTTTTTCCACTTTGTACAATTCCAAATTCAAAGAATGCATGAGAACATATAATGGATGGAAGCTAAATAAAATCTTGAACCCCAGTTATAAGAAAATATAAAAATATAATCTTTATCAGAATCTGTATTTCAAGAAAGTACAATAGAAAGAAGTTGAAATAGATACTAAATGAGCTATTCTATGGTATCCATTAAAGCAAAGCATTAAAGGTACTGCATTAGCATAGAGTGATTTTAATATATTTAAAATATCTTGTTTAGTATTTACTTATTGCTATTATTTATTTTTACTATTATTTACATTACCGTTTAAAAAATTTAAATCCTCCTCAAATACATAGGTTGCTCAAGGTAACAATAGAGTTATGAACACTTAAAATGTATAGGAGAAAACCTCATTAATATATGCCTGTTATGTTTGTACATTAACATAAATTTTTAAGACAGACACAAATTCAGACAGGCTCACTATCTTCCTGACCTTATTATATCTGAAATATCATAATAGTCAAGGTTACTTAGTGGACATTTGCCATTTGTTTAAACCCACCCAAAATGGAATTGTAAATAGTCTAAATTCATATCTCAGAATTTACCTTTTTCTACAGCTGATTTCTCTTCTCCATTCTCATTATCTTTGACTTATTGTATTCTCTTCTACTTCTCCTTTCCTAGATTTTTCCATTAAATTACCTTATTTGATTCCCTTTACTCTACATCTTGCCTTTTATCATTTCTTTGCTTTTTGTTTTTTCATCATTCTGAGTATATTTGTATTACCCAGACATTTGAGAAGCATTATTCTACTTTTATAACATTTCCCTTATTAGAAGTTAAATTGACTTGAAATATTTAATCATGTGTGTATATTTTAATAACATGCTGAAAATTAATATAATGACTAGCCTATTTCCAAAGATTGAATGCTTACTTTAATTCTGTCTTTGATAATAATAGAATCAGATCCATATCCAATAGAAATTAATCAATTATAGAGGAAGATAATGCATTTCTTCGTTGCTTGCACTGCTTTAATGTATGTATAATACCTGTTTTATCACAATTTGTAAATCCCCAGCAATGCCTAGAAAGGTTTCATCATGGTAGATACTTAATTCTTATTCATTAGAATTTGGCTATAGGTTTTTTTCACTTTACTCCTAGCATTTTTGACAAAATTCCAGAGGAGATTCAGAAATTAAGAGAGTAATTGAAACTGGTCAGCAAATGAGCAAAACAGAACATGCCATTTAATAACTGAACAAAAAAAGAGTTCCAAACAACCAGCTTATAAGTAGGAGTGATACATTTCCTTTTGATCTTTACCAACAAGCGGAATTGCTGGATTGTATGATAGCTCTATTCTGATGGACCTCCATACTGTTTTCTATAATGGTTGTACCAATTTACATTCCCACCAACAGTGTGCAAGGGTTGTCTCTTCTCCACACCTTTGCCAACAATTTTTATTTCTTGTTTTTTATCATCATTTTTGTAATACATATTATTTATAACTTTCCAGACTACTATAATTAAACACATTTCTGCTCTTTATTGATAATCTGTGTCCTTATTTTGAATATTTATCATTAAACATTGTAATAACACAAATCTGTGTGAATTTTTGTGTGTCCAAGCTTCCTTCTTTAGTACCAAGTAGTCACTTCCACTTTACTCGTCCGTTTCTTGTGGATTTCAGTTTCTAATTCTGGATGGGTTTGAAAATCAGAACACTATTCAGCTTAAGCTTTGAGTGATACAGTAGTTTATAAATTCCTAAACGTGGTTCCAACAAGTGTATTATGTAGCTTTAGCTCATACTAAAGCTGTAAAGTATTTCAGATACCTAGTCCATGAATTTTCTAATAATTTAGGGGAGGTTCCAAAACTGAGGTAGTATTAAAATATTGAGGAAATCAAAAATAATATTTGAGTCATTAAAATCAAAGTAATGAGATGATTTAAGTCATTTTAGGGAAAAGTTTCCCTTATTACAGATGAGCATGGTAAATCAATGCATGAGAGACTAAATAATTATTTTAGATGTGTTATGCAAAGTCCAATAGAATTTAAATCACAGAAAGGTTTACATTTGAACAGTGAAAGATACCTACAGTATTCACAGATACCTGAGAATAGTTAGGCAAATATGTTTTCAAATAAAATACAAAGTTTACAGTTGTTTTGACTAACAGGGTTGTACAGTCCAATGATTAAATGCACCAACTTTGGAATCAAGATTTCCTGGATTCAAATTCAAGCTCCACCATTGGCAAATTATTTAACCTACATGTGCCTCAGTTTCCTCATCTATATGTGGAGGCAATAGTTATACTCTCTTATAATGTTTTTGTTAGCATTGTCAGAAGATAGCTCATGTGAAGCATTTTGGAAGAATACTTAGTGTTTAATTGCCAACAGTTTTTGATTATTAAACTATAGAGAAAAAATAAAAAGAAAAATCAAGAAGTTCTTCACTAGTTTAATTTTTCTACAAATGATAAAATGTTTCTGATTATATATGCTATGAATGTGTTTAATGTCTTGTTGAGGCATCTGAAGTGTGTGTGCATGTAAATATTGGCACATTTCTGAACACAATTTACACCGAGCCAAAGAGAGTCACTAATATTTGTTAAATTGCTTTTCTAAAGTGGCAAAAGTTAGTAGCAACTTTTCCAAAGGGTGCTTTATTCACACTAACTAATTAAGTGAATGAGCTTTCTGGTTTTAATTAAGTGGAGTGTTTGTATATGTATATGCTTGTTTATATACTCAGTGGCAATAAGGGTGAGATTTTAATATAGAAAGGAAGAAATAGCCACTAAGAAAGTTCAAGCCCATTCAATTAAAAATCCTAACCTGATAGTTTTATGCAATGCAAAGTTAATGGACTGGTTCGAATTCCATAAAGTGGTACTTTTTTTATCATCATGAAATGGCTCATGGATCTCATATGAACATACCTAATATTTCTGGAGCATTAACTCTTCAGAGGTATAATCACACTGTGTATCAATAAAGATAAAATACGTGATAAGTGAAATTTTGCTTTCTGGCTGCTTTGGGATTATGTGGCTAATGACCATCAGGCAGACACTCAGGCAATTACAATGGGGAGATTTCTTAGCTCTGAAAGCACAGGCAAGATTCCAAAATGCGCAAAACAAGCAGAGCATAGAGTAGGGGCAAAGGTGGTATATTCATGGATGAGCGCAAGTTTTGGCTTTCAGGAGTTCAAGGAGCAAGTCTGTTCAGAATATTGTTATCAAGCAGATAGAGGACAAAAGCATAATTGAAATAACCGGAATGTACATAAGCTAACTGCATTGCCTTATGTGGTGTGGTTCTGTGGAAAGATTATTAGACTTACAAGAGTGAGGACTCACAGTTCTGCCAGCAAATAAGCTGAGTGGCTTCAGACAAGCCACTTGACTTATCTCTGGGCCTCAGTTTTCCCATTTATGGATTAAAGACATTCACAGACATTGGCTGAGTGCCTGCAATGTGCCAGCTATTGAGCTAAACTTGGGATGCTAGAAAAGACAATCCCTTTTCTGGATTAGGAGGTTTACATTTTAAAGAGGCAAGAAGGCACTAAACAAGGGCAGTGAGGTACAACAAGCTCTGTGGTTTTATTTCTCCTAAATGGGAAGAAACATGGAGAGGAAGAAAAGTGTGCAATTTCAGTTGCAAATGGAGGCAGGGGCGCACCATGTTCTCTGATACGATTGTACCTCCCATTGGTAAGAATCAGGTAATTGTCCTGAGCCTTGTCGAGTTGTTTATTTGTTTGTTTGTTGCAATAGCTTCTAACATAATTGATCTGCTAAGAATTATTTATAAACTCTCTCATGTAAATGCCCTTACAATTGTCAATGGCTGTAATTCTATATCAAGATCAGTGCTATGGCATCTTCGTTGTAGCTATGAACTTCAAGTTTTATGTTTAAACTTATAATTTTTGGAAACATTATTCAATGGTAATGATGTAAAAAATCAATAGGAATAGAAACATGACAAATGTTTCAACAATTAAAATAAAATATTGCTTTCTATTTAAAAGAGCATATAGTCACCTTTCAAGTTAAACTTTGGTCTTACAATCCGTTTTAATGATATAAGAGAAAATAAGCTTAATTAAGTTCATTGTAAAGTCCTCAAAAGAGCAGATCAGAATATCGGTCACTACCTTGTGGCCCAGGTAGAATTCCATAGTCCACAAATTACTGAAGCTCTTTGAATATCTGAACAGTGAGAAAACTCTATTTAGAATTATGCATATGACAGAGACTAGAATGTGTTCTAAGAATAGCTTACATCACATCGAGAAGAAAAGCACCAGATGATTACTTTTAGTCAATTCTATTTTTGTACTGTAGGTACTGATAAAAAGCTTCTAACATAACGGAAGTAGCTGTTGCATCACAACATATCATCACATTTTAGAATTGGAAGGAATTGAGCATGCATCTAATATAATTCCTTTGGACTAGGTCCAGAGAAATAAAAGACACACTCAAGTTCACAGAAATATACAATTCTGACTCTTATATTCAGTGCTCTTACACATGTATTTTGCTGCTTTGTTATATAAAAATAACAATAAATGCAGATTCAAAAGTTTGGGGAACTTGTGAGTTGAGAGAACAAATCATAATAAAGCAAACCTAATAAAAGAAAATCTATATTTACACATATGACTAAATGTCAGCGATTTTTATCTTTACAAAAGGATTCACTGAAAGCTTCCATTAAGTGGTAAACTACGTTTTTTCAATACTTTTATTTGTTTGTACTATATTGATAGCACTATACATATATTACATAAAATACACCTACTCATAAACTGTCTTTGAGTTATTGGAGTGATTTCTTTTCTAAGAATTCTGAATTTGTTAATGGACAGATAATGCAGAGAGAAAACTTGATTAAAGCCCTGGCAAGAGATGATACTATGACTATACCTCAACTAAAATGACATGTCATAAATAGTTATTTTAATATTTATGGTACTTACTTTTGAGTAGGGATATGGGAAAACCTCTCAAAAGCTATCATCCAGGTTTTAATATAAGGAGGAACAAACCTAGGAGAGTACTGGGAAATGGGGAAAAAGGTATAGAAGTATCTGGCACTGTTGGTTAGTCAGGAAATAAGACATTAATAAAGAAAATCTTTTTAAAATGTTGATTATCTACATGCCTTATAAAATATTGCTGCTATAAAATATATGATAAAATCTGAGTTTTTCTTACGTAGTCTTTCTTCCAAATCTTTTCAACATGTTCTTAACATCTATGATGTTTAACAGATCTTAAACATTGTTGAAAATATACCATTTTCAATAATATGCTGTTTTTCCATTCCTATATATGCCACTAAGTGACTGCCACTTAGTGGACACTTAACACAAATTTGTTAAATGAATACATGAATATGTGTTGACTTTCAATGTAGGAACAATTTTAAAATATCAAAAAAATTATTCAATTTCTTGGTCTTTAAATAGCTTATTAGAGGAATAAATTCTAACTGAAAATGATAATAACTAAACTTTATTATCTCCTATTTATTACAGGTATTACACAGCAAGTGGGCACCAATATATCATTTCCTCAGTAGTCATAACTGCAATGGATTTTGTTACATCAGTATAACCAATTTACCAAAGAAGTTTGGTCAAAATATCAAAGAGTGCGTTACCAATAATCAGGTAATGCCTTTTAACTATGTCCAAGACCCTACATACTAAGTAGCTTAGCTTGTGATAATAAAACCTAGATGAACTGCAAACTGCAGTCCAAAACAACACAGGTCATCTCATCTTCTTTGGATAGCTTCCACAACTAAGGAAGCATATGTGGGTCTTATGATTTTAGAATATAGATGACATCGTCAATATGATAGAACAACTTTAATAAACACCCAAGTAAATATATGGAAACTCACAATTGCTATAATTTTGAAATGTAAGTAATTTGACATAACAAAATACTATGAATTTCGCCTTTGCAGATCAAATACTTTTCAATGCCAGTCTTTTGATATTTTGATAGCCTATGCATGTAGGTAAGCCGTATTTAGAATGCTGCATTGAAGAAGGAATCCAGGCCAGATTACTTGCATTAGCTTTGGATGCTCTTTGTTAACTATACTTCTAGAATTACAGAGAAGCCTGAGGCCACATTGAAGGGTAATTGAATGACTTGATTCTTGGTAGTAAATTGCAGAAATTAAAGAATAATTTCCCACACTATGTTTATTGACCTCGTGAAAGCTATTAATGTCATTAAAAGGCTGGCTGCACAAAGATAGTCAAGTATCATGGTTGACTTAGCTTTTTGCTCCTGTGTCCCTCTATCACAGCTGGGGTCATTACATTCATTCTTTCATTTATTAAATAAATATTTATTGAGTGCCCGCTATATGCCAAGCTTTCCACTTGGTGTAGGAGTGACAAGGAGTGAATGAGATGTGATTCCTTATGCAGCTGAACACTGGTAACTTAGAAGAATTAGATTAATACTAGCCTTATTTGACCTTGCATGCAGACTCAAGTAGCTGTGTAACCCTCTTGACTTCTCATCTCTGAGTCATTGCCTTACTTCTTGGCCTTACTTCCTTATTTTGGGGATCATTTTGTACATGTTTGCTCTTAGGCACTCCTAAAAACTGGAATTCTGCTTTAGATCCTCAGAATTCGTGGCATATCTTTCCTCCACTATCCTGTTCTCCACATTTTCAGCTAAGCCATCATTAAGCATCTGAATATTGGTTATTACCAGATGCCTTTGATAGCCTGTTTCTCTTTCATTCTTAGAGGCTGAATAGATTCTGTTACTGAAACTCAACACTTAGTTCATACCTGCTGCAATTTTAATTACTTGTTGACTCTTTATGGCTTTTGCTCTAAGTTGGAGTATGGTGACAAACACACAAGTAAGTTTGCAAAGGCATAGAATATTCATGCCTTAAATAATACTTACCTTAACTTCTAGGCTATACGGTCATTGAAAAATAGAGCTAAGTTGTATTCATCTCTTGTCACTCAGTATTTAATACATGGATATTTTGTTTTATTAAATATTTACATGTATCAATGCCAAATACAGTTTTATAGATTAGCTGAAGCGGATTAACTCCTTCTTCATTTAAGAATGACTCAGTTAGTTTAGCAAAGAGAAGTGAGTGATTTTAATCTATAAATTTCCCTCCAACTTGGCATTATTTGCTTCCTCCTTGTAAGGTTAATTCAAAATGGTCCAGAGCTTTAGTAATCTGCTGGTTAGGTACATTTTCCCCAAAACTCTCATAGCAGTGTTCTTGCTGACTTCTTTAATACTAGCTCCAATGGCTACAGTATGTGTGTTGTGTGTGTGTGTGTGTGTGTGTTTTAGATGTAATTTACCTACTAAAATATTCACCTGTTTGAAGTATTCAGTATTTTTTGTATATTTGCAAGGTGGTATGGTTGTCACAACTATCAAGTTTCAGAATATTCTCAGCCCAGTAAAAAACTCATACCTTTTAGCAATCACTCTTCTCCCTTCCAGACCTTTGAAGAGATAATCTACTTTCTGTATCTGTGCACTTGCCTTTTCTAAACATTTCATATAAAAATATGATGCAATATGTAGCTTTTTGTATCTGACATTTTCACTTAGCGTAATATTTTAAAGGGTTATCTACATTGTAGCATGAATCACTACTTTCTTTATTCTTTTTTTTTTTTTTTTTCTGAGACAGAGTCTCACTCTTTGCCCAGGCTGGAGTGCAGTGGCACGATCTTGGCTCACCGCAACCTCTGTCTCCTGGGTTCAAGTAATTCTCTGCCTCAGCCTCCCGAGTAACTGGGATTACAGGCACCTGCCACCACACCCAGCTAATTTTTTTGTATTTTTTTTTTTGTAGGGACGGGGTTTCACCATATTGGTCAGGCTGGTCTTGAACTCCTGACCTTGTGATCCTCCCTCCTTGGCCTCCCAAAGTGCTGGGATTACAGGCGTGAGCCTCCGCACCCAGCCCTGCTTTATTTCTTTCCTTCTCTTTTGGCTGAATAATGTTTTATTGCATGTATATGCTACCTTTTATTTATTCCTTCATCAGATAATGAACATTTAGATTGTTTGCACTTTTTGGCTCTTTTGAATAGTGCTGTGATGAACATTTAGATTGTTTACACTTTTTGGCTTTTATGAATAGTGCTGCTATTAACTTTCAAACAAGTTTGTGTGTGGGCATGTGGTCTCAGTTATCTTGGATATATACATAGCAGTATAATCTGTGGATCATATGGAACTTTATGCTTAACTTTTTAAGGAGCTGCCAAACTGTTTTTCAAAGTAGCCTCATTATTTTATATTCTGACCAGCAAAAGTATGAGGGCTCATATTTTTCCAAATCTTTGTCAACACTTCTTATTGTCTGCTCTTTTGCTTAGAAACCTCCTAGTGTATGTGAAGTGGTTATCTCACTGTGGCTTTTCCTAATGCATTTCACTTTCCTGTTGGCCAGTGATGTGGAATATATTGTCCATTTGTACATCTTCTTTAGAAAAAACTCTATTCAAATCTTTTGCCCATATTTTTTTACAGAATTATTTGATCTTCCTGTTGAGCTCTAGCTAAGGGTTCTTCATATATTCTGGATATTAGACCTTCATCAGATATGTCATTTACAAATATTTTTTCCCATTTATGTGTTACCTTTTCACTATCTTGATACTCTACTTTGAAGTGAAAATGTTTTTAAATTCTATGAAGTCCAATTTATCTATTTTTTCTTTGATTTCTTGTGCTTTTGGTATTATGTTTAAATATTGTGTTTCTAGAATAAATGTCATGAATAATTATACTGATGATTTCTTCTAAGAGTTTCATAGTTTTAATGCTTATTTTTAGTTATTACATTTATTTGGGGTCCATTTTTATATATAATGTGAGGAAGGATTACAACTTCCTTCTTTTCCATGTAGATATGCAGATGTTTGCAGCACCATATGTTAAAAAAATCTCTTCTTTCCTCATAAAATTTTCTTGACACTCTTGTTAAAATTCAATTGATCATAAATGTATGGATTTATTACAATACTTATATTTCTATTTCATTGATTTATACATCTATCCTATGCAAGTACCACAAAGTCTTGATTACAGTAGTTTTATAGTAAGCTTTGGAATTGGCGAGTACATGTTTTCAAACTTGTTACTTTCCAAGATTGTTTAGATCATTCTCAGTTCTTTTATATTTAAATTTTTACATCAGTATGTTAATTTATGCAAAAAATGCATTTGGGACGACAAGATTTTGTTAAATATGTGGATGAAGTTTTGGAGAATTACATCTTAACAAGTCTTTAATCCATGAACATGGAATTCCTTTCTATTTATTTAGGACTTCTTTATTTTAATGATATTTGGTACTTGCAGTGTACAAGTCTTATACTTCTTTTGTTTATTTATACCTAAGAATTTTATTTTTGATAATATTATAAATGTTATGGTTTCCTTAATTTAAATTTTTGTATTGTTCATGGGTAATGTATAGAAAAAATACTTTGTACAATGATCTTACATCCCGAAACTTTGCTCAGTTCATTTATTTAATATTAGATTCAACCGTTACGGTGCATCACATGTGAATATCTTATGGTAAGCAATTAGTTTCATATGCAATTCAGTTACACTCAAAAACAGATTCTGGGCTTGATTTTCAACACATTCTTTTCTGTGGCTGTGAGATGACAGCCGTAAGAAAACACTGCTAGAGGAGCCCTTTGCTTTTCAGATTATGTATTAAGATAAGAATTTATAGCTTTCTGTTTCTTCTTCTTTTTCCCCAAAGCATCTAGCATTATTTAAAAAAAAAAAAGTCATGCCATTTCTGGTACTAATTGTTTTAGCTTGCATTTCCTAGAAAATAAGCATGAAGCAAAATTTAAGTGTTAATGCTTTTTTGGGAGGTATAATCCCAAGGCAATGAAAGTTGGTGGAAAGCATCCAGAAGCTGAATGAAAATAAAAGGTGATGGGTTTTTTATTTGAGCACTACTTCACAAGCTAATAAAGAGACAAAGCAGGTTGATAGGCCTTGCAGGATATCTTGGATAGGTGATACATATATAAGGACAAATCACAAGTGTGATAAATTTCAAAATTACTTATATTCCATCTCTTCCCTGCTTCTTATTCTCCATTTACCAACATTTGTCTGATGGATATTCTCTACTGATAGAACTCTTTTTCTGCCCAATCAAAACATTTTAGCAGCATAGTTTGGGAAATGGAAATCAGGATAGCTATGTGAACAAATACAATATGTCACATATCTATTGACCATTTTAATAAGAAATATCACATAATTATTTTTATTAACTTGTGCACTAGAGTGTATGGCTTTTAATAAATATTTCAGAGAACTATGACTTTAATGTAGTTTTATATGTTCTAAAGTCTGAAGCAGCCTTGTAAATTATATAGTATGCTGGATTATGAGCATATAATAGTGCCCTATTTTTTAAAGTCTTCTAAATGAATTCTATTCATAGTAGTGTTATATTGTATAATTAATCTGGTACAACTAGTTCCACATTTCATTTGTTTATTAATAAAATATAAATTCATCCATGTTTTGATCCAGAAGACAATATTTTAATTAAATTTCTAAGCAAACTCTAAGTCTCTAAAAAATACTTTAGAAAACTTCATAAGACACTTAAAGATTTAGAGCTACTTAGCAGATGCTGAGGGCAAGAAATAAAATACAAAACAAATTCAGCCACAAAATAAACTGACCTGCAAACTGACCTCCTAAGAGTTAAACTGCAGAATATATTCAACTTTAAGTGTGATTAATATAGTGGCTTGTCATTGAAACCAACTGGTTCCTCAGTTACTTGAACCTCTCAACCAAACGTCATATATTTTGATGAACAATAAACAGAAAAACTGTACAAAGTATTCTCTCAGTTGAGCTACTGACTTCACATCATTGCCGTAGGAAATTGAGGCAAGTGAGCTAATTATCACTGCTGCCTCATTAGAATTTTAACAGAGGATAATGCTGATCTGTAGTAACTACTCCTTGTTGTGGGAATGGAAAAAGAGATTACCTTGTCTTCTTCTTTTGTGAGGTCTAGAAATGACCTGGTCATACAAGGCTATAAGATGAAAAAAAAACCAAAAAAACACAGGAGCAAAGAGAACATGGGTTAGAAAGCAGAAGAGTGTGTGTGTGTGCGTGTGCGTGTGTGTGTGTGTGTGCATGCATGCATGTGTTTGTGTGTGTCTCTGTGTGTGTGTGTGTGTTCAGTGAGGTTAGGACTGTTAAAATTTGAGCAGTTCAGAGTTTCCACAAGATTCTCCTTGAGTCCCTTGGTCATGTCTGAATTTCCTTCAGGTGTTGAAACTTTCCACCCAAACTCAATATTTATACATTTTACTAGTTAACGTCTTGGATGTCAGCCAAACGATAACTAGCTATATTTCATTTGATTTTGTGAAGATAGCTTGAGATTGCCTAGCTTCTGCAGCTTTCGAGCTCTCTTGGCAAATTCGGAATGTACGTTGTATGTTTTTAAGACAATTGTCATCATTATGATACACTCATCTGAAAACCTTAGTTTCAAAACAAAGTGTTCTTTTAAAATCATATTTCAAAGATTCCTTCTTCAAACAGCCAATCTTTCAATATTAAAATAAGAAGATAGATATAAACCATAGCTTTAATTTGGGAGGAAGTGTTTGAAAAAAAACTGGTTACAAACAGGCCTTTCTTTTCAATGATTACACTCTGAATATTGTTTTCTGATTTACATTTGGCAGCTAATATTTAGAGGGACTTTTGCTGCTTCTGATTCTGACCATTTCAAATTCTGGTCATTTTAAATAGAAATAAAATAGGAATTTAAAAATAAACATAAGCATAATTTAGCTGTGCCTACTACTTACTAGGGCTGAGTACTTGTGCAGGTTGTTCCTGCCCAATGAAGTCTGTCTATTTTGACTTAATAAATGTTTCCTGCATGAATAAATGAATGAATGTCTATTATTATGTGCCAAAAATATCAGTGGTTAAAAATATGAAGATTAATAGAGCACAACTTGTGACTTTCACAAGGTTTCAGAGTGAAAAGAGGAGAGACATGAAATAAAACAATCACAACCTTTATAGCAGTATGAATAAGACACCCTGGGAGCTACAAGGAGAAAAGAATTTACCTATGACTGGGAGGTCAAGAACTTTGTGAAAGAAATTATGTTTGACCTGAGGTTTAAGAATGTCTCAGAGGCATTCTTCAAAATGACTAAACAAGATTTTGAAAATGCCATGCCAGAGAGGGAAAAATGTATAAAAACAGAAAATAAAGCCATAAAGACCAGGATGCATTGCATAATTTAAAAACCTGGTGATTAATTGCAGGAGCAGTGTTGTTCAAAATATTTGTAATGCTCAGACCTCAAATAATCTTTTGGTTCACAAGAATAGTTTTGGATCTTATCATGCAAGTCAGCAGTTTTCAACATGTGTTTCTCTGTAGCACATAGGACAGATGATAGCTACATACAAGACACACTACACAAGCAGAGCCAAAGAACAGTGTAATTCCTTGCACTCCATCTATGCTGTCTTTTTCTTATATAAATTAAGAAATAATATAAAAAAAGCAATGAAAATGGGATTATTACAACTTTTATTTTCCCCAAATTGATTTAGTAAGTTATTCACAAAATTGTTCATACAATTATCTCACATCATTGTACTATTAACACAATAGTGGACCAAGCTGCTGTTAGTGTAGAAGGGAAGAATCCACTAAATATTTTAGACAAAGTTGTGCATGGTCACATTTTTTTAAGAAAAGGGGACATTGGTGGCAGAGAGGGAGAATAGAGGGATTACAGTGAGGACCTTCATACAGTAATTCTCTGCATAGATGGAACCGTTTTCTGGGGTGACATGGCAGACACCAGGAATTGGCTAGCTCAATCACCTTTTCTTTTTCTTTTTCTCCACTGTGGTGGGTGAAAAAATAATACTTAACTTGTCTCTCTTGCAAGGAGGATTGTGTATGTGGCTATTCAGGCTAATAAGATGTAAGCATTAGTCTGCCCAGAAGTTCTGGGAGAACTTTCCTGATTAAAGGGGCATTCTGTTGGTACTTCTCCTTAATCCTTCTTTCTGTCTTGAATAAAGAGGTGATTCCTAGAATTGTACAGCCACTTTGTGTCCAGAATATCCAAGAAAATTATAGTCAGCTGACATATTTTAGTTGTCTACGGCAGCCCTACTCCAGAATTCTTGTTAAAAAACTAATTAAAAATAAACTGCCATTTATTTAAGCCATTGCATGTTGAATTTTTTTGTTCCTTTACGATAATAGGGGATGTTTCTGGAGATCAAAGTGCTACTTTATTGAGAATTATTGTTTTAGTGATCCACTAGCATTCATGGCAGCATGTATATCTTTCAGTTGTAAAGAAATAGAGGAAAAAGGCTCAGAAATGATTTCTATTATTTTGTTGCAAGATTATTAGAATAATTCAGGTAAAATTAAGGAAGGACCACTCTGGCAATAACAGCAAGGGTGTAGAGATGGGAATTGGAGAGAAGCAATTAATATTAGTAGAAATAAAACAATACAATATTTGGTATATAGAATTTAATATAGAAAATTTAGAATTTAAGATATCTATAGACAATAAATGATATTGAGAAATCTTTGGAGAATATGAACCTGAAGCTCATGAGAGGTATTAAGCACTTAAATGCTCATATAAAATTCATAACTTAGATCAGAAGAGTTAAGCTTATAGTCCATGGTCCAAAAAAACTTCTGGATGATTATACAGTTTAGTTTAGCAAATGGTTTTTTAATTGGCTAGGTTGATACTTATGGATGATCACCTGTCAAAAAATATTTTGGAACTGCTCTAAACATGGAATGCATCAAACACTTATAGTAAAATAGAATCAATCTCAATAATCCATTTGGGTAATAGAGATAGTTTTGTTCCCACCTGCACTGTATTGATTTGCTCTATGAAATGTGTAGCCTAGGTTCATACTTGTATTCATACAGATATTCAGCTATGCAGATGCTTTTTAATTTGACATAGACGTTTCTATTTTTGCTTTTATTTTCTACATGTTTAAGCATTATATCTAAGAAATCATTGATAAGACCAATATTAAGGATCTTCTCCCCCGTGTTCTAGAAATTTTTCAATTTTTGGTGTTACATTTAAGTCTTTAATCCATCTTGAGTTTATTTTTGTGTATAGTATAAGATAAAGGTCCAATTTCATTCTTTTGCGTATGGATATCCAGTTTTCCTAACACCATTTATTGGAGACTATCCTTTTCCAATTGTGTATTCTTGGCACCCTTGCCAAAGATCAGTTGACTGTGTACAAATGAATTTATTTCTGGACTCTCTATCCTATTCTATTGATATGTCTGTCTCTATGGCACCATCATACAGTTTGACTACAGTAGATTTTTAATGTGTTTTGAAACCAGGAATTATAAAGCCTTTAACTTTGCTCTTTTTCTAGATTGTTTTTGCTATTCAGAGTCTGCTGGGATTCCATATGAATTTTATGATTGTTTTCTCTGTTTTTGTAAAAAACGCCATTGAGACTTTAATAGGAATTCTATTTAATTTGTAGATCACGTTGGGTAGTATAGACATCTCAATAATGTCTTTAAATTAATAAACATATGATGTCCCTCCACTGTGTGTATTGTCTTTCCAATATATATTTTCTTTAATTTTGTTCAACAATGTTTTGTAGTTTTCAGCATACAAATCTTTTGCCTTTTGAGGAAGTTTATTTCTAAACATTTTATTCTTTTGGATGCTATTGTAAATGAGATTTTCTTCTTATTTCCTTCTTAAATTATTCATTTTTAGTGTATGAAAACACAATTTATTTTTATATATTTATTTTGTATTCTGCAACTCTATTGAATTTGTTTGTTATTTCTAAGAGGCTTTTTGTTGTCGTTAAGTTTTTAGGCACTTTATACATAAAAGATCATGTCATCCACAAACCAATAATTTTATTTCTTCTCTTATAATTTTTTTAAACATTGAACATGATGGTAACTGAAGGATCTTTATTATGTTGAGGTACTTTCCTTCTACTCTTAGTTCATTGAGTGTTTTTATATTGGAAAGGTGCTGAAATTTGTCAAACTTTATTTTTGTGTCTAAGGAGATGATTATGTGATTTTTACCCTTTATTCTGCTAATGTGGTGTATCACATTAACTGATTTTGGTATCTTGAACTACCCTTGACCCCCAAGAATAAATCCGACCTGTTCATGGTGTATTATCCTTTTACGTACTGTTAGATTCAGTTTTCTATATTTTGTGAAAATTTTTAAAGTTGTATTCATCAGGAATACTGGCCTACAGTTTTCTTTTCTTGCAGTGTCTTTGTCTGGCTTTGGTATCAGATGAAGCTGGCCTCATTAAGTGAGTACAAAAGTGTCCTTTCCTTTTCAATTTTTTGGACAAGTTTAGAAAAGTTTGGTGTTAGTTATTCTTTAAATGTTTGGTGGAAATCACCAATGAAGCCATCTGGTTCTGGAGGTTTCTTGGGAGGTTTTTGATTACTGATTCACTTTCTAGCAGTCTCTTATAATTCTTTTATATTTTCCTCTGGTCATCATTTGAAATGTTTCCTCTTTCATTACTGATTATTTATTTATTTGAATAGTTTCTCTTTTTTCTAAGTTTAACCAAATATTTATAAACTCTTAGTTTATTTTTTTCTATTTTCTAGTCTCTATTTTATTTCTGCTCTAACATTTATCATTTTCTTTCCTCTGCTATCTTTGGAATTAGTTTGTTC
Source organism: Pongo pygmaeus (assembly GCF_028885625.2). Classification (NCBI taxonomy): domain Eukaryota; kingdom Metazoa; phylum Chordata; class Mammalia; order Primates; family Hominidae; genus Pongo; species Pongo pygmaeus. The sequence goes on from NC_072377.2 coordinate 96,216,670, forward strand.
TTCTTTCTCTAATTCTTTGAGGTATAGAATTTGGTTGCTTCTTTAAGATCTTCCTATTATCTAAATGTAGGCATTTAATCATTGTGAACTTCTCCCTTGGTACTACTTTTACTGAATTGAATATGCTTGATATAATGTGTTTTCATTTCCATTTGTCTCAAGATGTTTTCTTACTTCCTTTTTTATTTTTTCTTTGACGCTTTTGTTATTAAGAGTGTGTACAATTTCTACATATTTGTGAATTGTACATTTTCCACCTGCTATTGATTTCTAGTTGCATTCCATTATGTTTGGAAAAGATACTTGTTATAGTTTCAATCCTCTGGGTGGGTGTGGTGGCTCACACCTGTAACTGCAGCACTTTGGGAGGCTGAGGCGGGTGGATCGTTTGAGCCCAGGAGTTTGAGAACATCCAGGGCAACGTGGAGATACCCCGTCTCTACATGAAATACACACATAAAAAATTCTCAGGCCATGGTGGCGCACACCTGTAGTCCCAGCTACTCCAGAGGCTGAAGCAGGTGGATCAGTTGAGTATGGTAGGTCGAGGTTGCAGTGAGCCATGATAGTGCCCCTGTACTCCAGTCTGTATAATAGTATGAGATCCTGTTTCAAAACAGAAAAAGGATAAAATATTTTTCAATTTGGTAAGACTTGTTGTGATCTAACGTATAACCTATTCTGCAGAATATTCTTTGTGTACTTGAGAAGAACGTGTCATCCGTTGCTACTGGGTAGAATATTCTGTGTATGTCTGTTATGTCCGTTTTGTCTATAGCGTTGTTCAAGTCTCCTGTTTCTTTCTTGATCTTCCATATTAATATTGTACATATTATTGAAAGTGGGGTATTGAAATCTCCTACTATTATGGTGTGGATTTCTATTTTTTCCTCCAGTTAGGTCAATGTTTGTTTCACATATTCAAGTGCTCTGATGCTGCGTGCACATATATTTATAATTGTCATATTATCCTGGAGAATTGACTATGTTCTTATTATGTAGTGTCTTTTTTTGTCCCTCGTGCACATTTTTTACTTAAAGTCTATTTTGTCTGATATAAATATGGCCACCACTGCCTTCTTTTGGTAATCATTTGCATAGAATATCTCTTTTCCATTATTTCACTTTCAGCCTATGTGTGACTTTACAGCTAAAGTGGGTCTCTTTGAGACAGAATAGAGTTGGCTGTCTTTAATAACACACTCAGCCACTCTATGTTTCTTCGGTGCAAAGTTTAATCCATCTCTATTTTCCTCTCTTGCTGTCTTTTCTTGTATTTCATTGGGGTTTTTTTTTTTTGTAGTGATATGCTTTGGTATCTTTCTTATTTTTTGTGATTTTCTATAGACATTTATGAAATGGTTATGTGGAGTTTACATAAAACAACTTATAATATATTTTAATCTGATCAAAACTTAACTTCGATTGCATATGAAACCTCTATACTTTCACCTCTTTTATACCCACACTGTGTATTACTGATGTCACAGTTACATCTTTTTATGTTGTGTATTCATTAATAATTTATATAGTTATAATATTTAATACTTTTTTCTGTTAACTTTTATACCAGAATTTAAAGTGAATTATGCACCACTCTTTTAGTATTACATCTCTCTTTATTTGTATGTATACGTGTGTGTGTGTGTGTATATATATGTATACACACACACAAAGATATATATATATCTTTGTCCGTGGGCTTTATATTTTTGTGTGCTTTTGTTTTTATGTTTTTGTTTTGTTTTTATGTTTATGTTTTTGTTTTATGTTTACTGTCTTTTTGTTTCAACTTGAAAGACTCCCTTTCACATTTCTTATAATGCAGATCTAGTGGTAGACTCCCTTAGCTTATGTTTATAAGAAACAGTTTTTCTCATCACTATTTTCCAAGGTAAGTTTTGATGAGTGTAGTATTCTTAGTTGGCAGGCTTATGTTTTACTTTTAATACCTCAAAAAGATAATCACAATCCTTATAAGATGTCTGCTGAGAAATTTATTTGTAGTCTTACAAAAGCTCTCTCGTATGTGATTAATTGCTTTTATCTTACTGCTCCTGAATTTCTATTTGTCTTTGACTTTTGACAAATTGGTTATTGTCTATCTTGGTGAGATCTTCTTTAGATTTATTTTACTTGGGAAATTTGGAGTTCTTGAATCTAGATATACATTTCCTGCAACACAGTAAGGAAGGTTTTGCCATCATTTCTTTTTGTTATTGTCATTTTAACTTTTACTTTAGGTTTTGGGGTACATGTGAAGGTTTGTTACACAGGTAAACTCATGTCATGGGGATTTGTTGTACAGATTTTCTTTTTTATCACCAAGTTATTAAGCCAAGCATCAGTAGTTATCTTTTCTGCTCTTCTCGCTCCTCCCACCCTCCACCCTCAAGTAGATCCCAGTGTCTGTTGTTTTCTTCTTTGTGTTCATAAGTTTTCATTGTTTAGCTTCCACTTATAAGGGAGTATATGCAGTATTTGGTTTTCCGTTCCTGTGTTATTTTGCTAAGGATAAGAGCCTTTAGCTCCATCCATGTTCTTGCAAAATACATGATCTCCTTCTTTATTATGGCTGCATAGTATATCATAGTGTGTATGTACCACATTTTCTTTATCAAATCTATCATTGATGGACATTTAGGATGATTCTACATCTTTGATATTGTGATTAGTACAGTAATGAACATTCCTGTGCATGTCTTTGTGGTAGAATGATTTATATTTCTCTGGGTACATACCCAATAATGGGATTGCTGGGTTGAATGCTTTTAGCTCTTTAAGGAATCACTATACTGCTTTCCACAATGGTTGAAGTAATTTACATTCCAACCAACAGTGTGTTAGTCATCCCTTTTCTCTGTAATTTTTGTAGCATCTGTTACTTTTTGACTTTTTAATAATGGCTATTCTGACTGGTGTGAGCTGGTATCTCAATATGGTTTTGATTTGCATTTCCCTAATGATTAGTGATATTGATCTTCTTTAATATGCTTGTTGCCTGCATGTATGTCTTCTTTTGAGAAGTGTCTGTTCATGTCCTTTGCCCATATTTTAATGGGATTGTTTTTCTCCTGTAAATTTATTTGAGTTCTTTATAGATGCTGGATATTAAACCTTTCTCAGATGCACAGTTTGCAAATATTTTCTCCCATTCTGTAGGTTGTTTATTTACTCCATTTATAGTTTCTTTTGCTGTGCAGAATCTCGTAAGTTTAATGAGATCCCACTTGTCAATGTTTGCTTTTGTTGTGATAGGTGTGTTTGTCATGAAATCTTTGCCCCTTCTTGTGTCCAAGATGGTATTCCCTAGGTTTTCTTCCAGAGTTTTTATAGTTTTGGGTTTTACATTTAAGTTTTAATCCATATTGAGTTGATTTTTACATATGGAGTAAAGAAGGGGTCCAGCTTCAGTCTTCTACATATAGCTAGCCAGTTATCCCAGCACCATTTATTGAACATAACGTCTTTTCCCCATTGATTATTTTTGTCAGCTTGTCAAAAAAATCAGGTGATTGTCGGTATGTGGCCTTATTTCTGGGCTCTCTATTCTATTCCATTTGTCTGTGTGTCTGGTTTTATACCAGTTCTATGACGTTTTGGTTACTGTGCCCCTGTAGTATAGTTTTAAGTAAGTAACATGACGTCTCCAGCTTTGCTCTTTTTGCTTACAATTGCTTTGGCTATTCGGGTACTTTTATGGTTCCATATGAATTTTAAAATAGCTTTTTTCTTCTTCTGTGAAAAATGTCATTGGTAGTATAGTATAGTAGTATAGTTTTTAGTCGGGTAACATGACGCCTCCAGCTTTATTCTTTTTGCTTACAGTTGCTTTGGCTATTTGGGCACGTTTTTGGTTCCATATGAATTTTAAATTAGCTTTTTACTTGTCCTGTGAAAAATGTTATTGGTAGTTTCATAGGAATAGTACTGAATATGTAAATTATTTTGAGCAGTATGGCCATTTTAATGATATTGATTCTTCCTATCCATGAGCATGGAATGTTTTTCCACTTGTGTCATCTCTGACTTCTTTGAGCAGTGTTTTGTAATTCTCATTGTAGAGATCTTTCACCTCCCTGGTTAGCTGTATTTCTAAGTATTTTGTTCATTTTGTGGCAATTATAAATGGGATTGCCTTTCTGATTTGGCTTTCTTCTGGGCTGTTATTGATGTATAAAAATGCTAGTGAGTTTTGTACATTGATTTTGTATCCTGAAACTTAGCTGAAGTTGTTTATCAGATCAAGGAGCTTTTGGGCAGAGACTATGGGATTTTCGAGATAAAGAATCATATTGTCTGCAAATAGAGATAGTTGACTTCCTCTCTTCCTATTTGGATGCCCTTTATTTCTTTCTATTGCCTGATTGCTCTGGTTAGGATTTCTACTACTGTGTTGAATAGGAGTGGTGAGAGAGGACATCTTACCTTATACAGGTCTTCAAGGGGAATGCTTTCAGCTTTTGCCCAATCAGTATGATGTTGGTTGTGGGTTTGAAACAGATGACTTTTATTACTTGAGGTATGTTTCTTCAATACCTAGTTTATTGAGAGGTTTTAACTTGAAGGGGTATTGAAATGTATCAAAAGTCTTTTCTGGATCGATTGAGATACAGTGGTGTTTGTGTTTAGTTTTGTTTATGTGATGAATAACACTTGTTGAATTGCATTTTGAACCAATCTTGCAGCCTGAGGATGAAGCCTACTTGATCATGGTGGATTAAGTTTTTGGTTTGCTGCTGGATTCAGTTTGCAAGTATTTTGTTGAGGATTTTTTATCAAAGTACATTAAGGATATTGACCTGAAGTGTTCTTTTTTGTTGTGTCTCTGCTAGGTTTTGGTATCAGGATGATGCTATCCTCATAGAATGAGTTGGGAAAAAGTTGCTACTCCTTATTTTTTTGGAATGCTTTTTGTAGGAAAAGTACCAGCTGCTCATTGTACATAATTGGTAGAATTCAGCTATGAATCCATCAGGTCCTGGGATTTTTTTTCCCTGTGGTAGGCTATTTATTACTGATTCAATTTCAGAGCTCATTATTGGTCTGTTCAGGAAATCAATTTCTTCCTGGTTCCATCTTGGGAGGGTGTACATGTCCAGGAATTTATCCATCTCTTCTGGATTGATATGGTTTGGCTGTGTCCCCATCCAAATCTCATCTTGAGTTCCCACATGTTGTAGGAGGGACCCAATGGTAGGTAACTGAATCATGGGGGCAGGTCTTTCCTGTGCTGTTCTCATGACAGTGACTAAGTCCCACAAGATCTGATGGCCTTATAAGATGGAGTTTCTCTGCACAAGCTCTCTCTTTGCCTGCTGCCATCCACGTAAGATATAACTTGCTCCTGCTTGCCTTCCACCATGATTGTGAGGCCTCCCCAGCCATGTGTAACTGTAAGTCCATTAAACCCGTTTCTTTTGTAAATTGTCCAGGCTTGGGTGTGTCTTTATCAGCAGCATGAAAATAGACTACTTCAGTAAATTGGTACCAAGAGAGTGGGGCGCTGCTGAAAACATACCCAAAAATGTGGAAGTGACTTTGGAACTGGGTAACAGGAAGAGGCTGAAACAGTTTAGAGGGCCCATAAGAAGACAGGAAAATGTGGGAAAGTTTGGAACTCCCTAGAGACTTCCTGAATGGCTTTGACCAAAATGCTGATAATGATGTGGACAATGAAATCCAGGCTGAGGTAGTCTCAGATGAAGATGAGGAACTTGTTGGGAACTGGAGCAAAAGTGATTCATGTTATGTTTTAGCAAAGGGAGTGCAGCATTTTCCCGTTGCCCTAGAGATCTGTGGAACTTTGAACTTGAGAGAGATGATTTAGGGTATCTGGCAGGAGAAATTTCTAAGCAGCAATGCATTCAAGAGGTGACTTGGGTGCTGTTAAAGGTATTTAGTTTTATAAGGGAAAGAGAGCATAAAAGTTTGGAAAATGTGCAGCCTGACAATGTAATAGGAAAGAAAATCCCATTTTCTGAGGAGAAAGTCAAGCCGAATGCAGAAATTTGCATAAGAAACAAGGAACCAAATGTTAATCACCAAGATAATGGGGAAAATGTCTCCAGGGATTGTCAGAGATTTTCATGGCAACCCCTCCCATCACAGGCACAGAGGCATAGGAGGAAAAGGTGGTTTTTTGGGCTGGGTCCAGGGTCTCCATGCTGTCTGCAGCCTCTTGACTTGGTGCCCTGCATCCCAGCTGCTCCAGCCATGGCTGAAAGGAACCAACATAGAACTTGGGCTGTGGCTAAGGAGGGTGAAAGCCTGAAGGCTTGGCAGCTTCCACATGACGCTGAGCCTGCCAGTGCACAGAAGTCAAGAATTGGGGTTTGGGAACGTCTGCCTGGATTTCAGAGGATGTATGGAATTGCCTGGATGTCTAGTCAGAAGTTTGCTGCAGGGGTGGGGCTCAAATGGAGAGCCTCTGCTAGGGCAGAGCAGAAGGTAAACGTGGGGTCAGATATTCCACACAGAGTCCATACTGGGGTACCACCTTGTGGAGCTGTGAGAAGAGGGCGACCATCCTCCAGACCTCAGAATGGTAAATCCATTGACAGCTTGCACCATGAGCCTGGAAAAGCTGTAGACATTCAATGCCAGCCTGTAAAAGCAGTCCAGAGGAAAGCTGTTCCATGCAAAGCCCCAAGGGTGTAGCTGCCCAAGACCATGGGAACCCACCTCTTGCATCAGCATGACCTAGATGTTAGACTGGAATTAAAGGAGATCATTTTGGAGCTTTAAGATTTGACTGCCCTACTGGATTTTGGACTTGCATGGGGACTACAGCTCCTTTGTTTTGGCCAATTTCTTCCATTTGGAATGGCTGTATTTACCCAGTGCCTGTACCTCCACTATATCTAGGAAGCAATGAACCTGCTTTTGATTTTACAGGCTCATAGGTGGAAGGAACTTGTCTTGTCTAGGATGAGACTTTGGACTGTGGACTTTTGAGTTAATGCTGAAGTGAGTTAAGACTTTGGGGGAATTGTTGGGAAGGTGTGATTGGTTTTGAAATGTGAGGACATGAGATTTGGGAGAGGCCAAGCATGAAATGATATAGTTTGGCTCTGTCCTTACCCACATCCCATCTTGAATTCCCATGTGTTGTGGGAGGGACCTGGTGGGAGGCAATGAAATCACAGGGGCAGGTCTTTCCCATGCTGTTTTCATGATAGTGAATTAGTCTCATGAGATCTGATGGCCTTATAAGGCGGAGTTTCTCTGTACAAGCTTTCGCTTGCCTGCCACCATCCATGTAAGATGTAACTTGCTCCTCCTTGCCTTTCATCATAGTTGTGAAGCCTGTCCAGCCATGTGGAACTGTAAGTCCATTAAGCCTCTTTCTTTTGTAAATTGCCCTGTTTTGGGTATGTCCTTATCAACAGTGTGAAAATGGACTAAAACATAGGTTTTCTAGTTTGTGTGCATAGAGGTGTTCAGAGTAGTTTCTGATGGTTATTTTTATTTTTGTGGGGTCAGTGGTAACATTCCCTTCATCATTTCTAACCATGTTTATTTGGATTTTCTCTTTTCTTCTTTATTACTCTGGCTCTTTGCCTATCTGTCTGATTCATTAATCTTTTGAATGGTTCTTTATGTCTCAATTTCCTTTGGTTCAGCTTTGATTTTGGTTATTTCTTGTCTTCTGCTAGCTTTGGGGTTGATTTTTTCTTGTTTCTCAAATTCTTTCAGTTATGATATTAGGTTGTTAATTTGAGCTTTTTCTAACTTTTTGAGTGGGCACTGAGTGCTATGAATTTCCCTCTTAACACTGCCTTAGCAGTGTCCCAGAGATTCTTTTTTCTTATTAGTTTCAAAGAAATTTTTGATTTTTATGTTAATTCCTTTATTTACTCCCAAATAATTTAGAAGCATGTTGTTTAATTTTTATTTAATTGCATGGTTTTGAGCAATGCTCTTGGTCTTGACTTCTATTTTTATTTCACTGTGGTCTGAAAGTATGCTTGGTATGATTTCAGTTCTTTCGCATTTGTTGAGGATTGTTTTATGTCCAATTATGTGGTTAGTTTTAGAGTATGTGCCACGTGGCAATGAGAAGAATGTATCTTCTGTTTTTTTGGAGTGGAGAGTTCTGTAGAGGTCTATCAGATCTATTTGGTCCAATATTGAGTTCAGGTCCTGAATATCTTTGTTAATTTTCTGCCTCAATGATCTGTTTAATATTGTCAAAGTCTGCCACTATTATTGTGCTGGAGTCTATGTCTCTTAGTTGATATCTAAGAATTTGATTTATGAATCTGGGTACTCCTGTGTAGGGTGCATATATATTTAGGATAATTAGGTCCTGTCATTTAATTGAACCCTTTACCATTATGTAATGACCTTCATTGTCTTTTAGATCTTTATTGGTTTGGTTTTACATCTGTTTTGTCTGAAATTAGGACTACAACCCCTGCTTTAGGTAATCTATAAGTGGGTCCTTTTTTACTTTAGTAAAATGCAAATAATTGGAAACTAATAGAGCAACAAAATGATGTGATAATTACTGAAGTCATTCAGTTTCTTTCCCTGTCACCTATCCCTTTTAAGATGCTGCAAGAGTTTTTCTACCATTTTTAGCATACCACAGTAAGATTCAGTTGAGGGAGAGGATTCCTTTGTTTAATAAACAGATGTAAAGATTATTTAAAATGGAAAAATGTGAAAATGGAACTTGCTTGACTGGCAGTTCTCAGAACTGGATACATGTACACATGGCAAGTCAGTCCACCTCTACGTGGAAACATGTCAAGGGAAATGTAATGGTCAGATTCTAATATCTCACAAGAAGCTGTCCCATTAAATGGGCAGATAAGAGTCTATACCACAGAATCTATGCTGCTTTCCATATTATAGCTTTTCCTATAATATGGGGCTCTAACTTGTTTATTGAAAAGTAATTTCTGCAAAGCACACGTATGATATTTCCACTCAAACATGTAATTTTGCATGGAACTTCCTAAAACAAATTGATGCAAAATGTTTTGCTAAGTAACTGAATTAGTTTATTTCATTAATAACCTTTTAAACATTATGTCCAAAGACTCCTACCAAAAATATCAATTTGGATTTTGAGGCAATTGATTTTGAATCATTCTTTCTAGTAGTAATTAGAGAATAGAGCCATTTAACTTTTAAGGCCACTCCTATTTTATTACAATAAAATCATATTCACATGTAATAGATCAAATGTTCTTTTTTGTTCTCTATAGCCCCAGAGGCTTGAATTCCACTCATATGAAATTATTTATTGGCTCAACAAATATATATTCAGGGTCTACTATTCAATGGACATTCAGGGTCTACTATTGTTGGCACTGAGGATAGAGGTGTAAATAAATCAGTAACTGTCTAAAAGCAACTTACATTTTAGTGGGTGTAGTTAATATTCATACGGTTAATACTGAGTGTCAACTTGATTGGATTGAAGGATGCAATACTGGGTGTGTCTGTAAGGGTGTTGCTAAAGGAGATTAACATTTGAGTCAGTGGACTGGGAGAGGCAGACCCACATCGATCTGGGTGGGCATCATCTATTCAACTGCCAGAATGGCTAGAATAAAGCAGAGAGACAAGCGTGGAAGGACTTGACTTGCTGAGTCTTCTGGCCTTCATCTTTTTCCCATGATGGATGCTTCCTGCCCTCGAACATTAGACTCCAAGTTCTTCAGCTTTTGGACTCGGACTTAGACCAGTGGTTTGCCAGGACCCTTGAGTCTTCAGCCACAGACTGAAGGTTGCTATGTCAGCTTCCTTACTTTTGAGGTTTTGGAACTTGGACTGGCTTCCCTCCTCCTCAGCTTGCCAACTGCCTAGTGTGGAACTTCACCTTGTGATCATGTGAATCAATACTCTTTAATAAACTTCCCCTCATATGTACATCTTTTTCCTTTAGAGAACCCTGACTAATAGGGTGGGGTAGACAGGTAAGAGAAAACCAAGGCCATACATGATTTAAGATAGGTAGTGATAAGTGCAATGAGGAAGAAAAAAGAGCAGCGTAAAGAGAATAGAGAGTGAAGGAAGAGGGCCTAATTTACACAGGTTGGTCAGAGAGATCTTCTTTGTAGAGGTGACATTTTAGTCAATATTGCTGAAGTTGAGAAACCAAGTGTGGTAGTAAGGTTAAAGCAGTTTATTTTAGACTTTGAACTCCATACTTTAGTCATACCTATTAATGTTTGCATATTGGGAAATGCAGGTCTAGGCTGTTCACCGCTTTGAAATACTATTCTGATAAGAGGAAGCACAATGCAATTATTTAGTTTTTCTCATAATAAATTACCGTTATATTGCAGACTTGTATGTGAGAATACATGTAGATGTCCTTAATTGGAGTTTTGGCTGTTTGCTAACTCACTTATGACCTCACTTCACCAGTTTCTGAAGTGGGGGAGAGGAGAAGGAGGCTAACTCACCTTCCTGCAAGGTACTTTGTTATCTATGTAAACGGGGCACAAAGACATTTCACATAAATGATGTTTTTGGCTTCCAATTTTTTTAAGTTATATAGTAGCAGCTTCATTTAATGAATGACCTGGCTGTGTCCATAAGATATTAAGTCATTAAAATATGTTAATAGGAGGAGGATGGAAGATACAAATCTACTTTATTTGATTTCCCTACAGAACATTCTCACTGACCCTTACTCTTGAACCTGAATGAAAAACAACAACCAGAAGCCAATACTGACCTCATTCATGTTAATCCATTGCAGAATACTGTCCATGGAGTCAAAAACACAAGAAACAATCAATAAGAGATTAAAACCAGTTTATTTTGTCTCTAAGACATTTCTCCTCAGGTTGATAGATGCAAAAGTGAACAATGGTAACATAGTCATGCATATAATTCATCTTCTCACAGAGAATTATGACTTTAAAAACAGACTTACAATCTGCAAGTCAGGAAGGAGGAAGGCCATTTTTAGAGAGCAAGACCCTCATATACTATGTCATTACCAATAAGTTTACTCTGCTTTTTATTTAAGAATAAAGAAACTGGATACTTGAAATTCATTTTTCTTACTTCTGCCAGTTGTTTACTGTTGTTTTCCGAGAACATAGCTTATTTTATACCTCATAGAGTTCTTGCATTTTCCTGAGTCACTGTTACTTGGTCACTCACTGAATACATTTTATTGAGAGTTTACCAATTGCCAGTCACTGTTGTAGGTGCTGTTGGGCAAGAGAGATTAAAACCTTGCCCTTTAAGTAGTATTAAATAGATGATAATGTGATAGCAAGTGACAGCTGGAGTGAGAGACTGTGCTTGAGTTAGGGTAATCAAGAAAGGTCTCATAGAAGAAGTGGTTAGGTAAGACTGGGTGTAGTCATGTGAAGATGTAGAGAAGAACTTTCCAAGCAGAAGAGACACAAAATGCAAAAGCTATGAGATGGGCAAGAGCATATGTGTTAATAAGACAGAAGGAAAGCCTGTGTGGATGAGCAATGGGAAAAGAGAAGAGAAAAGAAAAGAAAGATGAAGACTGAAGTCTAAGGAACAGGAACAACTCTGAATCTTGTACAGCCTTGCAGCCCATGGTAAGGAGTTTAACGTTTATTCTGGTGGAGATGGGGAGCATTGATGGGTTTTAAGTAGGTGCATGATATTATCCAACTTGTAATTTAGAAAATCACTCGAGCATGCTTCTAGGGAGGGTTATTGTAAATTGAGAATGCATCACAGTGAAAACGGAGAGAAGGCTGCCGCAGTAGTTCAGGCAAGAGGTAATAATATCTAGGACTAGGATTATATTGAAGATAATAACTAATGGATTCAGGATTAATTTTTCTTGTAGATGGTACTTAACTACTGAACAAAATATTAGATGTGAAGAAAAGTTTAAAAATGAAAGGATCACAACAGGTTTTGGTGTAAGGAGCTAATTCGACGGATAGTGGTGCTAGGGAAACCTTAGTGAATTTAAGGAGGATGGAATAAATTGTCCTGTTTTGGCTGTTAAGTCAGGGGGAGTATTTGCAGTATGGGCTGTAACAAGGGAGAAACAGAAGTATACGTCCTTCCATTAGCGTCCTGCTGATGATGCAAAAACATTGAGAATTAAATAACAGCAGCTATACTTGCTCCATCCTGCTTTTGTTCTCATAAGCCCTCTTTGTGTTAAGTCCTGCAATTAAATACCTAAGCATATCTGAGTTTTTTGGTTTTTGAGGACTCTTGCCTCAAAAATAATAATAGTTTACACTAGTTTTACTCTTGTAAAATGACCTCTAGATTAGCTAATACAATTTTTTCATCACTGGTGCTTAAAATGTATTATTTAATTAATATTAAATGGGAAAATAGATTTATAAAGAACCGAATGTTTAATATAAGTGGTGCAAGCATCGATCTTTGCCTTGTTCATGATCTTACAGGAGAAGCATTCACCCTTTTAGCATTAACCGTGATATTAGCTGTAGGTTTCAAGGTTCATCTGCTTAAAAATGTTACTTTGTGGTCCTAGTTTTCTCAGAGGAGAGTTTTTCACAGGAATGAATTTTGGTTTTGTTGAATTTTTTGCATATATTGATAGTATCATATAATTTTTCTTTTTTAGCCTTTAAATCGAGTATATTGTATTGACTGATTTTTTAATGTTAAATCAATTTTGCATTTCTCAAATAAACCTGACTTGATCATAAAGTACTAGTCTTTTTATAAAATGTTGAATTCAATGTGCTTACATTTTATTAATAATTTTTATATCTGTATTCATTGAATATATTTGCCTACAGTTTTCCCTTTGGTTGTTTTTGCTTGGTTTTGGTATCAGGGTAATGTTAACTTTCTTTTTAGTTTTCTCAAAGAGTTTATGTGGAATTGATACCTTTCCTAAGACACCATAGTATTGGGTTGCTTGTAATATATCCTTGGCTTTAAATATCGCTCAGATCTCTAGTTATGTTACATCTTTCCTTGGTAATATTGGTAATTTGTTTTCTTTTTTTGTCTTGATAAGTCCAAAGAGAGATTTGGGCTTATTTTACTAAATTTATCAAAGAACAAGATTTAGTAGTTTCACTGTTTTTTTTTCTGTTGTTTTTCTGATTTCCAACTTTATCTTTAAATTTATTTTCTTCTACAGACTTTGGATTTAATTTTTTATCTCTTTTATTTTATTCTTAAAGTGGAAGCTGAGGTAATTGATTTGAGACCCTTTTCCTTTTCAATATAAGCATCTAGAGCAAAAACTGCCCTCTAATCATTGCTTTTGCAGTATCTCACAAATTTCATATATTGTGTTTTTATTTTCATTCAGTTGAAAATACTTTTGAATATCACTTTTTATTTCTTCTTTGGCCCACTGATTAAACTTAGTTTAACATTATATACTTTCCAAATACTTGTTTTGAAATATTCACAAATAAGTTTTTAAATATTTGGAGTTTCCCAGATATATTAAAGATTTATAGGTTTATATTTTATGTATTTGAAATCTGTATTAGCTGTGCGAATGTATAGGATTTTTCTTGTTATTTTGATAAATTGACCCCTTTATCATTATGGTAATATTGTTTGTTCTGCAATCTGCCTTTTCTAATAGTTATGTTGTCATTCCAGCTTCTTTTTGATTATTAGTGTTAGCATGGAGTATCATTTTAACATCATTTGCATTTAATTTATTTGGTAACATGGTTGGGTCTTTTTAAAAAATCAAGTCTGACGATCTTTGCCTTTTAGTTGGGGTGATTAGGCAATTTGCATTTAACATTATTATTATAACGTTATATTGATATAATTATCAATTATTGATATAATTGAGATTGAACCTACCAACATATTTGTTTATTTTTCCCATCTGTTCTTTGTTACCTTTTCCCCCTTTTCAATATTCTTTCCAATCATTTTTTAAGTTTTGTTTTAAATCTTTTTTATCAGCTATAACTCTTTTGTTTCCTTTTAAAGCAGATTCTTCAGGGTGTAGATTCTTAGTTTATCACTTTATAGCTTTAATTGATATTTCACTACTTTATATGTAAGATATTGAAAATACTGTACTTCCTATTTACTACTCCCATCTTTAATGTTACTATTGTCAAACATTTATTTCTACACTTGCTATTGATTGCAAAATTAATTGTTATTATTTTGCTTTAAGAAATCTATTTTTCACTTTGGGAGGCGAAGGCAGGCGGATCACAAGTCAGGAGATTGAGCCCATCCCGGCTAACACAGAGAAACTCATCTCCACTAAAAATAAAAAATTATTTTTGTGGATGTGGTGGCACACGCTTGTACTCCCAGCTACTCGGGAGGCTGAGACAGGAGAATTGCTTGAACCCGGGAGGCGGAGGTTACAGTGAGCTGAGATGGTGCCACTGCATTCCAGCCTGGGCAACAGAGCTAGACTCTGTCTCAAAAAAAAAAAAATTAATTAATAAAATAAAATATAAAAAAAACTATTTTTTTCAACATTTATTTTAGATTAACAGGATGTATATGCAGGTTTGTTACCTAGGTATATTGTACGAGTGATACCATCACCCAGGTACTTAGTATAGTACTCAACAGTTAGTTTTTCAACACTTTCCCCCGTCTCTCCTTCCCCACTCTAGTAATTCCCAATGTCTATTGTTACCATCTCTACGTTCATGAGTACCCAATGTTTAGCTACTACTAAGTGAAACTGTATGGTATTTGGTTTTGTGTTCCTATGTCAGTTCATTTAGAATCATGGCCTCCAGTGTATCCATGTTGCTACAAAGGACAGGATTTTGTTCTTTTTATGGCTGCATAGTAGTTCATGGTATATAAGCACCACAGTTTTTAAAATCCCATCCACCACCGATGGTCACCTAGGTTGAATCCATGGTTTGCCATTGTTTATAGTGCTGTGATGAACATGCATGTGTGCCTGTGTTATTGTGGTGATATTACTTGGCAGTTTTTCTTTGGATATATACCCAGGAATGGCATGGCTGGGTCAAATGGTAGTTCTGAGAGGTGAAGCCAGCTGGACTTCGTGGGTCCAGTGGGGACCTGGAGAACTTTTCTATCTTACAAGGGGATTGTAAAATGCACCAATCAGCACTCTGTAAAATGCACCTATCAGTGCTCTGTAAAATGAACCAATCAGCAGGATCCTAGAGATAGCCAATTGCAGGGAGGATTGAAAAAAGGGCATTCTGATGGGACAAAAACGGAATATGGGAGGGGGCAAATAAGGGAATAAAAGCTGGGCACTCCCACCAGCAGTGGCAAACTGCTCGGGTCTCCTTCCATACTGTGGAAGCTTTGTTCTTTCGCTCTTCACAATAAACCTTGCTACCACTCACTCTGGGTCCATGCCATATTTAAGAGCTGTAACACTCACCACGAGGGTCTGCGACTCCATTCTTGAAGTCAGCAAGACCATGAACCCACTGACAGGAACCAACTCCAGACAGAGTTCTATTTTAAATTCTTTAAGAAATCTCCAAACTGCTTTCCACAGCAGCTGAACTAATTTACATTCTCACCAACTGTGTATAAGCATTCCCTTTTCTCTGCAGCTTTACCAACATCTGTTGTCTTTTTCACTTTTTAATAATAGCCATTCTGACTGGTGTGAGACGCTATTTATTACGGCTTTGATTTATATTTCTCTGATGATTAGTGATGTAGAGCATGTTTGTCATGTTTGTTGGCCTTTTGTATGTCTTCCTTTGAGAAGTGTCTGTTCTTGTCTTTTGCCCATTTTTAATGGGGTTATTTATTAGTTGAGCATTCAATCAAGAACACAGTCTCATTTACAATCACCCAACAAGATAAAATACCTAGGAATACATCTAACCAAAGAGAGGTGAAAGATATCTGCAAGGAGAACTACCAAACATGGTTGAAAGAAATCATAGATGACACGAACGAATGGAAAAACATTACATATTTATGGATTGGAAGAATCAATATCATTAAAATGGCCATACTACCCAAAGCAATATACAGATTCAACAATATTCCTATCTAACTACCAACATCATTTTTCACAGTATTGGAAAAAAAATCTAAAATGTATACGAAATCAGAAAAGAGCCCAAATAGCCAAAGCAATCCTAAGCAAAAAGAACAAAGCCAGAGGCATCACATTACCTGAGTTCAAACTACGCTATAAGGCTACAGTAACCAAAACTGGATGGTATGGGTACAAAAACAGACACAAAGACCAAGGGAACAGAATAGAGAGCCCAGAAATAATACCACACACCTACAGCCATTTGATCTTTGACAACGTCAACAAAAATAAGCGCTGGAGAAAGGACTTCCTATTCAATAAATGGTGCAGGGATAGTTAGCTATCCACATGCCGAAGAATAACACTGGACCACTATCTTTCACTACACTCAAAACTTAACTCAAGATGGATTAAATATTTAAATGCAAGGCCATAAACCATAAGAATCCTAGGAAAAAATCATAAGAAACACCGTTTCGGACATCAGCCTTGGTAAAGAATTTATTACTAAATCCTCAAAAGCAGCTGCAACAAAAACAGAAATTGATGAATGGGACCTAATTAAATTAAAGAGCTTCCGCACAGCGAAAGAAACTGAAGACTGTAAACAGGCAACCTACAGAATCAGTGAAAATTTCCAAAAAATATGCATCTGACAAAGGTCTAATATCCAGAATCTACAAGAAACTTAGACAATTGGATGAGAAGTCTATTATTTTTATACAGATGAAAAATAAGATGAAAGATTTCGTATTTACTAAAGTGCATGCCATTTCCAGGGCTCTTTAATTTATATGGATCCAGCTTACAATCTAGTATTATATTCCATTTGGTAAAATACTTTTTTAAGATTTTACATGGTGGAAGTCAATCTACTTTCTCTAATTTTTAAATATTTTGTATATGTGAACTATTATTTTACTTTTGTTTCTGAAAGATGCTTTTGGTGGGTACAGATTACAGGGTGTGTTTTGCTTCAGAATTTAAAAATATTTCTCCACTACCTTCTAGCTTGCACTGTTTCTGACAAAAAAATCTGTTACTTTGTACATAATGTCTTTGTTCTCTATCTACTTTTAAGATTTACTCTTTATCACTGGTTTTAATGAATTTCATTAGGATGTACCTTAGTGTGGTTTTTTCGTGATTTTGTGGAGTTCATTGAATTTCTTATATTTGTGTGGCTATACTATTCTTCTAATTTGGAAAAGTATTTAAATATTTTTTTTTCCTTCCCTTTCTACTCTCCTCTGGGAATCCAATTCCCTGCATATTAGACAGATTTAAAGTATCCTACAGCTCACTGAGACTGATTATTTTTCTTTTCGGTTCTTTTAATTTTGAATAATTGACATCGCTATTTTCTCAAGCTATTATTTTCTTCCACAATATCTAATTTTCTGCTAACCTTAGTGTATTTTTCACCTTAGGAATTGTAATATTCATTTCTAGACGTTTGATTTGTATCTCTCTTTAATTTTCCATAATTCTACTTAACGTATTCAGTCTTTATCTTCTTAAACATATGAAACATGGTTATAGTAGCTGTTTTAATGGTTTTGTCTACTAATTTTATCATTTATAGTTTATACATTATAAATTCTATCTTCTTAGATACTTTATAAACATTTCTATAAATATCACTAAACTTTTTCTTAGTCACAGTTAAGTTTCTTGGAAATAGGTTTATCCTTTAAAACTTGCTTTTAGGCTTCATTAATTCATATCAAGCAGACTTTAGTTTAGGGCTATTTTGCTTGATTTCTGAGGACAAAAAGTCTGGAGACACCAATGTAGCTAGAGTTCACAGAGCAAAGTACTAGAAAGCAGAGGAGTGCGCAGAGAGAGAGAGAGAAACTTACGAATCTACAGTGTCCCCATTAGCCTTCATCTAAGTACTAATCAGTGTATGTGTGCAAAGAAACTACAAAGGCTGGGAAAATAACTGCATAATAATGAGAGGGAACAACTGTCTGGGGTAAAGTGCTAAGAATGCATTTTCTCCATACCAGCCATGGTAGAAAAGTTTTGATAGGCAACCAGGACTATGGTCTCTAAAAGAAAGAAAACAAATTATTGACAGGCATCAGGTGGAATACTCAGAAGTCTATTATAGCCTCAGGAATCAGGCAAAATAACCCTAAACTAAAGTCTGCTTTGATATGAAACTGTTGTTTCATATATTTTGCCCAGTATTTTAACTGTTCCACACAGTAGGGTAAGTCTATTTCTTAAATAATATTAATTCATAATATTCAAATGAATTATTTTATTCCTTTCATGATATTTTTATTAATTTACTTTCTGAATTATTTTAAATAGCAAGAAAAATTAGCAACATGGATTAAATGTATAAAATCTGCTTCTAAATAATTTTTAATTCCTAGTCAAGCCTGGAGAGACAGAAAGCACTCTCTATTGCTGTTTAAGATAACCTTATTCTAATTAATTATTTCCATAACGATGAATACAAAAATTATATATAATATACCTCTAGGCCACCCAGTCTGTGAACAATGCATTAAAGCATAACATTTCAACTAAGAAATTTCAAGGTCAGCTACTTTCTGATGCCTTGCTGAATAATTGCCCAAGGGGTTAAATGCTCTTTTAGTGGGCCTGTTAATTGGACTGTGGATTTTGGTTGTTTGTCTGTTGTCATTAGTTCCCACATGGTTTAGCAAAATGGTTTACAGGCTGCACCCTGAAAGAAATAATAGTATAGAAAGTAATAGTAAACATGCTACTGAATACATTTCTGCTGCCACTTTGAAGTTTTTAATTAAAACCTTTTGGTTGCAATTCTATAAATACATTTTACATAAGAAACTCAATATTTTTCATAAATAATTTAGTACCCTTCACTAAAAAGGATGACTTTTTTTCTCACAAGATCAACTGTACTTTTTAAGTGTGGATAATAGTTTTGGAGGTGGTTAAAATCACAATCTCTTCCAATGAAATGCCCAACATATATGATTTATTCCCAACTTTTCACAAAAGCAGAGGATGCAAAGTCCAAAAGATCTTTGCTATTACCATATAAATAGCAAAATGCTGAAAAGTTTTGTTGCACGAAACAGTTAAATATTAGTAAATATTGATGTATGACAAATTTCATAGTATCCATTAACCTTTACATTTTCCAAATGTCATAGAACATTTTAATTACAGAAAACTCTATCAACTTCAGTATCATTGGTATTGCTCAAGGCTGACATTGTAATTTGTCCTAAATCTGGGCTATTCACTCCAATTTTAAAAATGCAATCAGTGTCATAATGTTTCTAAAAGTTAAAAATCATGTACAGTATTCAAAAAATAAATAAAATTTTGGTATTGCTTTACTTTAACAGCACATGAATTAAAACTGCATTATAATGAAATTGCTGCTGAACATTCCCATTAATATCAAATGAATTCATTATGACCAGCACAGTTACAATGAATACTAAATGAATTAATAATAATGAGCCATTTAAAGTGTTACCTAATTGTTTTATTTCATTTTTATGTATATTTTGGTCCTATTTTAACTGTTAGGTTAATAGACAATGACATTAAATAATTAATTTTCTTGCCTAATGTTGGATAATGTGTTCATGCTGTTTTCTGATGATCTCTGTATTTAACCCGTTTTATTTTACCTCAGTCTTTCCACTTATTGCCTCCTTATTTGATACCACTACTAGAATAGAAACTAGAATAGCAAATGTTAAAATTTAATTTGATATGAAAAAGAAAGCATTAAGATAAAAAGCAACGCTCTGCCACAGACATCTTCACTGTACACCTTGGTAAGCCACACAAATACTTGAAAATGGCAAATTTGGCCTGTTAGTCTTTTCACTGTGATGCTGCAACAAACAAGCAACAACAACAAATAAACTTTTACTCTTTTTTGTTAGTTTTTCTGTCTCTGTGAATGAGCGGATATGATCATTCAGGAACAAGTAAAAGAAAGGATCACTTGCATAGAAGTTCTTTAGCTTTAAGAAAAATCTTAATCCACTTGATCATTATTTATATCAAAATGTTTTAATTCGTAATTAACCATTTGCTTCTAAATTATTTGGAGAGCTGTTACATTTACTAAATGCTATCAACTGTACAGAGTGGCACACAGACTTCATCGATTTTCCTTGACTTTGAAGTTTAGGAGCTCTTTCTTTATGCCTATCAACCAGTCACCCCTCCTCCCATGCAATATTCAGATCCTTAATCTTTTATCAGAGAAATGCCTTTCATGTTGGCAGCTTCCCCTAAAAGAATGGTGGTCAAAAGTTGTGTTCAGTTTTTAGTCATGTTTTGACCATTCTTTACACAATTGATTTTTTGAAAGTCAAATTAAAAACTGGGGATTCATATACAAATCTAGATTTCTACTTTATTTTGATAAATAGAAATCTCTGTTAACACTTTCTCCATATTCTGTATGGTAATGATAATCTCAATGGAACAGAAGCTGCATTCTTTGACACAGCGTTAATTTTATCATTGACTACATTCTTCTTATCCCACACTTCACAATTTATTTCTGGGACCTATGCGGTCATCATATATATATTTAGATTATGATCCAAAATGATACAATCTGAGATTGATACAAGGTCCTACCTTTCCCCAAATCTCCCCTATCATCCTCCACAGTGCTTGGGATTCCCCCTGTAAAAAAACATGTTTGTAGATAAAGTATCTCCAGTGTGCCTTTGAGAACGTGAAAATGAGCAGTATCTAATCAGCAGGATGTATTTAGCCAGGGAGGCTTGTATCACAGGTATTATTGCACTTTAACAGACTCCTGAAGAAATGGGGGCCTAAATAGGAAATTTTAGATGGAGATTTTTGAAAGAAACGTGTCCTTCAAAAGGATAGACACAGAGATTCTGAGGGCTGGATCTTGGGGATGATGTGTGAAGGAAATAAACATTCCTTTGGGGTGCTGGACTCAGATGAAAGATTTAGGCAGGGAGTAGAAAGGTATCTAGATGGATGATATTTTAAAGAAATAGAATGTATTCACTGAGCCTGATTCACTTGCATTAAATATGATCTGTCCCAGCAGCTCTTTGATATTTGCTAATCAGCCTTTTAAAACTGTTTTCTTAATAAGAAAGCTATCTCTTATGGTAAATCACAAATTCATTCTGACTTTCAGAATCAATGGATTTCAAGGGGCTCTTAAAGTTGAGAATACATACTCCACATCAATTAAATATTACTTGCTGTTATTTATTTTTTTGTAGGTGATATAGTTACTAAATTACTAGGAAGTAAGCCTTAATCTTACCATTGTGTAATAATTTAGTAAAAGCTTATCAGTAGATATACTCTATTTCCTTGGCTGCTTGCAATTATTTGAAATTGGAATGTAAGTTTTTTCAGAATCATGACTAAAACCTTTTATTCTATATCATTCAATGTTGTCGAGTAGGGCAAGGGAGCCGTTCATATAACTGTCAGAGTATCATGGCATCATTGCTTCTTAGATCAGGCATCAAGAATGATTAATATATTCCTTTTTAGTCTTCATGTATCTAGATTATCTAATGAAAGTGCTTGATATATCTGTCATTTTCATATATACTTTGGTGACGTTCTACCTAAAAGAAGTAAAAATGGGCTGAGGCCAGGACTATTTTTCACTCTTCACTTACAGTAATTATCCAGGGAATTTCAGGTTGCCAACAATATTTTTTATGAAGTCCTTTTCCTCTTTTCATTTTGAATGACTTAATCTTCTTTTTTAAATAGTCTTTCCCGACCTGTCTCCTTTCCCTAACCTAAATGGAGGAAGAGATCTTTGAAAAACCTTTCATTGAAAGGATGACTGCCCAATCCCTGAGTATTCTCAGAACTTTTCATGATGGAGTCTTTGAGAATGTTTGGCGCCATCTGTGCCTCGATTTTCCTTTCTTCTGATTTTTCTTTTTCTTTTTTTTCTTTTTTGTCTATTTTTTTTTTTTTTTTGAGCTGAGGTGCCAGCCGAGCCAGCCTGTGCCTCTGTTTTCTGCCAAAAATGAAAAAAAAGAGAAATGCCATGAATACTAAAATAAGACTTTTTTTCAGTGTTTCTGGTATAAGCACTGTACATTTCAACTGAGTTTTCTGTAAGAATCTGTTTTTATCATCCTTTACAATAGAAAACCCACAAGAAAACTTGTGGTCTATTAGCAGAAAACAGAGGCCCTGGCAAGCTCCAGAGCAGCACAATCCTACAGTTGGGAAGCTGGGCAAGAACCCAAGTTTGTCCACGCCTAAGAACAACACTGTCTGCTAAAATTACAGTTTTCCCTTTTCACAAACCTCAAAGTTGTGAAACTTTACTAACTTTAAGAAAAGAACAGTTGGCCATACAAAAGATACACTTCCAAATCCATCGAGCAACTTACTTATACTTGCAAATGAACCACTTGGAGTGAGTCTTAAAATGTATTTGTTCCAATTATTCTGCTAAGGTAGCAAGCAGAAAGTAATCATTTTCTATGTATACTGTGAATAAGAGACTCCAAATGTTGGTTCCAAAGAAAGAATTTGACCAATAGTTGGTAAGTGGGCGTGTAAGAAAGGGTGCTATAGAAATGATAGCCACATTTTAAAAAGTACAAAGTGTTTTCTCGGTTCTTATGTCTTCAGGATGATATAATGCAGTGAAGTTAGAAAAGAGTCATTTTTTTTAAGCTCTGATGTTTCCTGTTTTTGTGATTCTTATAGAGATGAGTATTGGTAATTAAGCATTGCCATGTAACTCATCAATTCAGATACTTCAATGGAGGATACAGGTCGATATAGGGTGACACACCATCAACAAATTGAATTACATTGCAGAAAGTTTTTTAGAAAACCGGAGTCAGTTATTAAATATTTGTATCAGTCAGAGTTCTGTCAGGTGACTCAAACCACACTGGTTACTGAAATAGAAAAAAAAATTAATAGAAAGGACTGTGTACTGGTAGAAGTTGGTTAATTGATGGGAGGAGGGAAAAGGACACCAGAGGTCCAGAGACGTAGCAGATTCCAAAGGGCAATTACTATATCTAGGCTGAAGAGGAGAGGACAACAAAGGAGCTAAGAACTGGTAGAATCCCTTTATTTATATGCTGTGCTTCAGACCTCTTCAGAAAGAGCATGGCTTCTACAGGAGAGCTGTACCTTGCTACGGGCTATGCATGTTTCATAGGGTGTGGTTGGCTCTAGTCCATAGAAGTAGCGTACTGTTTTTCAAGGATGTGGGAGGACCAGACCTAGAAGTAGCTACAGGTGGGAAGAGGGTGTAGCTGGAACTTCTCAGGGTCTATCTGGAGCTTCTCAGTGCAGGCAGCAGGACTCTCATGCTGAGCCACAATAACTGAGGGCCAGACTGGCAAAAGAAGTGTCTTTTTGCTGATAGTGTCTTGCTGAGTCAATACAGGATAGACTGGATAGCTTGGCCTCATGGATTTAGATAGAAGTTACGATGTTCCTGAAATATAACATGAAGAGATACTGCTTCCACAATAACAAAACATACAAATCTTTATTATGAATAATTCAGAGATTAATTTCAGAATACATTTTGTTGGCAACTTGTGACTTATAATAAGAAATATATTTCTTACATCCAGTATATTCTAAGTTAGTCATGTTACTTTTTCACAGTAAAATTAACAAAATCACCATTTTCTACCTTTATATATTTTAAATTACTATTAAGGATGGTTTTAGGGTTTCAGTCTTCATTTAAATTACTCCAATTTCCTTTTACTCTTCACTAATCTCTTATTACATATAATTAATCTTCTAACTTCTCACATGGAAACATTCATGCAGAGAATTACTCTAGTTGTTGCCTACATAAATGTAGACCTTTAAAATAATGTTTTCAGGAGACTTATTGTAACAAAATGCCATAGGTCATATTAAAATAGATAATTTTCTACAACAAAATATTTTCAATCTGTGAGATAACCAATTTATTTCTAGCATGATTCAAACAACCAAATTTCAGTACAACTGAATAATTTATTTAGCAAACACTTATCAAGTGATTATTACCAGCAAAATACTCTGTGAGACTCTTTAAGACAGAAATATATAAGACCTTGGTCTTAAGAACTTGTAATTAATGTCTGAATAGTTTGGATATAATAGATATTAGTCAGTATCAGACACATTTGATATCTTAAGACAAATTTATACTAAAGATTTTAATTCTATTTTAATGTGTATTCAAAGTGCTGTATCCCACCCATCACATTCTCAAGCAATATCTTTTTTTGCAGTTCTAGAATTTGTACTTATTAAGGGTATCATTCTGATTCAGGCTTCAGTGAACATTATTTTGTTAATTACTTTTTCTCTCACGTTTTAACTTTGAATATAAAAGGTGCATCCTACCTTGGCATCAAAACTATTAATAAAATCTTCAAAGTCTACTGCTCTCAGGTCAGAGTGTTTACTCTTCATATTTTAGTGAGTCTTCCGAGCTGACTTTATTACTGAATCTTATATTTTGAGCAACTATTCAAACATCAAACATCTAAGTATTTTTATAGGCATTGTTTATACTTTTTGTTAGTAAATCTATAATACCAGACAGCCTTCTAAACTAATGATAAATCCATTTCTTCTCCCTATCTACATGCTAGAGTCGATTACATCAATCAGTCTTACTGAATGTATTTTTCAGTAAAAATACATTTAACCAATCTAAATATATATAGGCTGAAGAGGAAAGGACAGCAAAGGAGCTAAGAATCCCTTTATTAATATGCTGTGCTTCAGACCTCTTCAGAAAGAGCATGGCTTCTACAGGGAAGTTGTACCTTGCTACAAATCTAAGTTAGATTTGTTAAATTTGTTAAATCTATTTAGATTTGTTAAATCTAAGTTAAACTAAGGTTTTTATAAAAGTTTAGACAGAAAAACTGTTTATTTCCAGTTTTCAATATTTCTGTCAGTATTAGAATTAAGTTCATTTGTTTTTACTTATTTTTCTCTTGTTACTTAATACAGTAATATTTTAGTACAATAGCTTGTATATATTCTTAAAAGTATAAGAGCTAACTCATTTTTCAATTACATTTAAGAAATAACAGCTAAAGGAAAACTAAAGTAATTAAATAAACTATCTGCTGTTTTCTAGAAAGTTTCAATGACCCATTTTTTCTCTGCAACTTTGGAATAGCCTGTAATGTGAAGGGCACCATTCTTAACATTAGAAGAAAAATTCATGTTAACTCACCTTTCATAATATAGCCCTGCTACATACTAGGATCAATACAGAAAAGCAAAAATAATCATCACCATAAAACTTTATTGTTTTATATGTATGTGGTTCATATTGTCGTCTTTTTGAGTAATCACAAAAGCACAGAACGGATTCAACATAACACATTCAAGATTAATCGGATGCTCACTCTGTGCAGGACACTCTGAACCAGGAGATACAGAGAAAAAGCAAATGAAGATCTTGATCTTGAGGAGTCCTTTCTTGGAGAGTGCAAATTATTACAATGAAATGAGCTAAATGTTTGTTGCCAAGAATTGAGCCTGCCTGTCCAGTGCTGACACTATAATGGTGCTGTAGAGGTTAATAACGAGAGTAAAGAAACATGTAGGCGACTGAGGAAAGGCTGGATCTTGCATTTGGGCTTGATTTTAAAAGAGGATAGATATTGATCCAGGAGAGAAAGATGGGCAAAAGCAGAATAAATGGAAAAGCTTAGAATCTGGTGTCAGAGGAAGGTACAAACATCATGTTCAAAGGGTAGTTTAAGGACATGTAAGAATTGGCCTTTACAGCTGTACTGTTTCTAGGATGGTATACCTTAATGTGTAAGGAATTATGGAGTGCTTCTTTTATACAGCACCCTGTTTATGAGACTCGTCCACATTGTTGTACACATTGTTTTAATGTGTCCTTTTTATTTTGAGTAGTATTCCATTGTACAAATACTCCATTACTTGTTTATTCAGTCATCAGTTCATAAACATTTCACTTTCTTCCAGTTTTAGAAAAATGTTATTATGAATATTTGCTTACAGGTATTTGTGTAAACATATGTTTTCATTTATCTTGGGAAATGTCTAGAATTAGGATGGATAGATTTTATGGTAAGTATACGGTTGACTTTATTAAAACAAAACTATCAAACTGTTTTTCAAGATAACTGACCCCCTTTGCAATCTCCCAGAAAAGTATTCAATTTCTAGTTGTTTTATATCTTTGCCAACACTTGGTATTATGAATCTTTCCAATTTTTGCAATTCAAGTATAATGACATTTTATTATGCATAGTTTAGTAATCTTGGAGAGACATACAGGGATAAGGAGAAAGCATGGCAGAACAAAATTTGTTGAGAGGTCCTGAGACATCAAAATGTAACTAAACCAAAGGCTAGGTCGCAGTTAGCTGCCTGACCCCAACATTACTTGAAGAAAGATTAGAGTCTTAATAGACTCTGATGGTTCACTGCATAATTTCTGAACTTTCCATGTTTGCTTTGACTATGTATGCACTCTGGGACTGGATTTTTAGTTCTCGAATTTAAACAAGAAACAAAACTGTAAAGAACAGCTCTCTGGGATTCCTCTCTCCCAATGACTAGTCTTTTTCTTATAGGACACTGCCTCTGTTTCACATCTACAGCCTTTATGACAAAAATTTTAAATTCTTAACTCAGTCTCTCCTTATCAGGGAGAAGGGTACTAGGTGTGGGACTGATCCAACACAACCCTCACAGTACTTTTAAGGACCTCTGACTTTCTCAGCCATGCCCACCCTCCATATTGGCAGGGGTTTTCTCCCTCTCTACAGTTAAGTTTCCTCTGCTACTCCCTTGTGCAGTACCCGTCAGTTTTATCTGTGCATGCCAGAATCCAGATTATGAACACAGATCAAGGTCCATTTCCCTTCACATAAAATGTCTTGTCTTCTATATAAATATCCCTTATCATTTTATAATATCTTACAACATTTATAAAGTTTCCCCAAAACAGATGTTTGTCTGTAACCCAAAGAGGACTGCTAGTCTTCCATCATAATCTGGGTATAGCTTGGTCAAACTAGTCTGTTACTGTTTTCTTTTGATCATTTCTCACCTCTCTTTTCCAACAACAGGAAGTCAGATTGTTGTCCAAGCCCAAGGAAAACTAACCCTCAGAAATCTAGAGTAAGGTCAGTTGATTAAAACAAATTTCAAGATTAATGTAGCACAGAGCAGCAACTACTGCTCTTCCCTTCCAACATGAGGATTCTCACTGTTATACATCTGTGATATTTGTCATGGAACACTGTAGTGACCAGGTGTATCTTCAGTAAAATCTCCAAATCATAGGTAAATATTTCCAAATACCTAGGCTGAGTTCCCTGGAAAGCATTCATGCAAGTAAATATATCAATCTTACTTTCAATGCTGCGAAAGACTATGGGAAGACCCACTAATGGCAGGGTATTACCTTCTGATCACCATACAATTTACACATATCTAGAAAGGCACTGTTCGATTAAGTTGTTAATCAGAACTTATGAAGAAACACACAGTGAGTGTTACAAGTCTGAATGTTAAAAATATGAAGATTACAGGATTGTGAGAATACTAGTCATTCTTTTTCTCTAAAAAAGAACATTCAAGATATTATCTTTGTTTCTGAAGTCTTGGGTATAGCAAGCTACTACAGGCTGTTTATTTTGTGCTTTTATAGTCATACATTCAGAAAAAAAGATATAGTTTGATCTTTTATATTTCGATAGCACTATAAAATTTATAGAGCCCTTGTCTGTACATTACCTCCTTAATCAATTATATTATCTGAACAATATTGGCACATCTCAGAGTCACAAATTCTAAAAGTGTTTCTGTTAAGACTATTGATTGGCTTTCAGAATTATAAATTAAATTAATAATTTCTATACCATTGCAAAAACATTTTGAACATTTTTAGTACATATTTGTATGTTTTCACTTTGAAAAGAGCTACAGTATATAACTATTACTATTAACTTTGGAACAAAAATAAGTTAATGCAGCAGTAGGTTTTATTTGGCATAATAAAGCATTTCTATCCTTCATTATTTATAATTTTATTGAGAAATATGTGCTAATGCAAACAATTTTCATACAAGAATAAAACATAAGGTGGAGCAGTAATTAATATAAAAGGATTCAACAGCACATAAAGGTGGTTAATATATCTACCTCTTCATATATCAATGCCACTTATATTTTGTTGGAAGACACCAAAGATCGAAAATCAAGCATGCTAATTAATTAGTTTCATTCTCAGTTAACTTGAAGGTTGCATATAAACAGGAAATCAGGTTGACTGTGAGCAAGGAGAATGAATAGTTCAGATAAAAAGATCAAGAGGAGAAGGTATACAGGAAGGAAAGGGAAAGAATGTCAGCACGCTTAGCAGAAATAAAAGGTCCCCTTTAATGACTCAAAGTGGAACAATTTCCCCCTATCCTCTCACTGAACACAGGGAAAGTTAGAGGGCAGAATCCATTATATATATGGAGGCTGCAGGATCTGCATATAAACTTTCATATAAAAAAAGTGAATATCTAGTAAGATAGAGAAGAAAAGAAAAGTTAGAAGGATATTCAAAGATAATGTTCTGGATGGCATTGAACAGGCATTTTAGTGAGATTCTTTTGGATATATAGAGATAGGGCTTACCAGGTTTCAAGAAAGGAGGATACAGATATTGTCACAAAAGGACCAGAGATCCCATGCGAAGGACAAAAATACAGCAGGACCACGCATTACTACATCTAAGACTGGATCCAGGACTCTCTGCTGGGCCTGAGCACAGGAGTTCGTGAATCATCACACTCATGGTTTATCTTCGATGAGATTTAGCTAACTCCATTAGTGTTTACTTCTGTGTGTCTACTCTTCCCCGTGCCAAGTGATTTCTTTTCCCTGTATTCTACATGTTTTCTCTAGCTCACGGCTTCAGTTGCCTCTCAGTTTTAGCTTATTTATAAACTCCCATGGCCTGTACTCTGTATTTGTGGAAAGCAATTCACCTGTCTCTCACAAACTGTCCAATTATCCTTATACTTCCTAACTTCTCTTCAATCAGCTCATATAACCTGCTGGCCTAAGGAGGCTGGCCTATGACTCAGGAGAAAGGCTGAAGTCACAGGCTGGACTGCCCCTCTAGCAAGGGCTTTGTGTAGGACAGTTTTCTTTAGAAAGGGCTATTGGAGTAGCACATTTTATGATGAATAGATCAAGAAAAACAGTCATACCTGAAAACGCTCTGTTGGTTTTCTTAGTCACCTGTGATATCTGAACTTCTGCTCTTATGGTATGGTTCTCAGCTTTATATTTCCACCTAAAACTCTTTTCATCTCAAAGACTAGGAAGCATTATGTTTTTGTTTGCATCAAGAAAAAATTCATATAAGATGAATTAATATATGGATGAATGAAAAGATTTTTTCCACAATTTTGTCCAGTAGATTGGATGATAATAGTGCTTGGCATTAATCATTTTACTTGAAATGTCTGACTTTATATGGTTACTATTTCACAACACTCAAAATTATACATCATGTATTTCTTTTCTTGGATATTCTGTTATCATTTCTCCCGTATAACTTACTGAAGTTAATTAGCAAAACTTTCTTTCTAGTTTCAATGCCTATGTTCTAATTCTTTGGTTTCAGTGATTAGTTTTGGCCATTTAAATATTCTCAAAATTGCATTGATAAAAATACTGATATAGTTAACTATGAATTTTATATTAACTCAAATTCTTATAGATAGTTAGAGCTGTGTACCTCTACTACACCAAGAGAAATTTTTAAAAGTTGGTGAAAAATTGTTTTACTACATTTTAATCTTGCCTGTAGATAACTTCCTGAATAACTTACATAAATAAGATTTTTTTTTCTTATTAGTAATGACAATATTAGAAGTCTATAGGTACAGTTTATATGCATTTTTAATGTCATATTAGTACCAAAATTGTATGAGATTTTATGGCAGGTGGCTTAATCATCATTTCATTGAGTCACATTAAACCACAAAGTTACTCATGATGTCTTGCATGCTTTGCAATGAGAGGTAAGGTATTAACATAGTGTACTTGTTGGCGTACACGCCAAAATTTTTCAATAATTTTGTGGAGTTGAGAGGAGATAATTCATATCTAAAAATTTCTAAGATATAATTCAGATCTTAAAATTTTAAAAATATATACAAATATTGCAAGGAAACCAGACTTTTGTATTTAAAAGCTGCTACTCTGAAGTGGAAATTTGTGTCTAGCAGTTTACATTTTCTTTATAAGATATTCTAAGTTCTGCCTTATGGTAAAGATTCTGTCATGATAAAATCAATCTAAGTTTTACTAATCAAGGAAATTTATTAGCTAAGTGATTATTGATTGGAATTAAAATTTGTGGAAATTTTAAAGGGTAATAGATTTTCAGAAGATACTAGCATTTAGAAAATAAATCACATAATTCATAAAATTTTTAGTAGGATGAATTACATTAACTTGAATGATGATTGCAGTACATATGCCATACCCAAACTAAAGAATAGTGCCACTCGACGATTACAAAAGTTTCTATTCATGTTTCACGCCATTTGAAAAAACACACTTTTTGCATCTATTGATAGGAAAATCAAGATGCTTTTCATTCTCCCAAAGCATATTGCTGCATAACTCTGTTTCTTGTAATGAGTCATGGCAAAAGGTAGAGATAAGTTCAATATTATTTGTTCCTTTTGTTCAATGTATGAAGCCAGAGATTCTTTGTGCCATAGGAACACTAGTATGTCATTTAAATGCTAGTGTATCCCATGTTTTATTTCAAAAAATTGTCAACCACAGCTGTAGCCATGAAGTTAGTATTATGAGCGAATAATAGCAACGGCTTTGCTGTCCTTTCTCTCCACTGTTGTTTCAAACACACACAAAATCAACAGCATATGCAATCTCAATAAAATAACAGAGACGTGATCAATCTGTTGCTTTTTTTGAAATGAGATTAAGTCTATCACATCGTACATCTACCTGTGTATGTTTGAGCTTAATGTTTAAACTTGAAAAAAAATCTGACATTAGAGTAAATAGTGTGAAGGAACAATTGAATTCAGTTGAGGGTCATAACTGTCTCAAGTTTTAACTTTTGGAGAACAGGCCTCTTTGCATAGGCTTCAAATATTTTGAATAAATATTTGTCATAGTGTGTCCGGAATTGGTGGGCTCTTGGTCTCACTGACTTCAAGAATGAAGCCGCAGACCCTTGCAGTGAGTGTTACAGTTCTTAAAAGCGGCGTGTACGGAATTTGTTCCTTCTAAGGTTTGAATGTGTTCGAAGTTTCTTCCTCCTGGTGGGTTCATGGTCTCATTGTCTTCAGGAGTGAAGCTGCAGACCTTCATGGTGAGTGCTACAGCTCATAAAAGCAGTGCAGACCCTAAAAGTGAACAGCAGCAAGATTTATTGCAAAGAGCAAAAGAACAAACCCTCCACAAAGTGGAAGGCAAGCCGACCAGATTGCCACTGCTGCCTCTGGCAGCCTGCTTTTATTCCCTTATCTGGCCCCACGCACATCCTGCTTATTGGTCCATTTTACAGAGAGCTGATTGGTCTATTTTACAGAGAGCTGATTGATCTGTTTTAACACGGTGCTGATTGGTGCGTTTATAATCCCTGAGCTAGACACAAAAGTTCTCCACCTCCCCATTAGATTAGCTACATACAGTGTGGATTGGTGCATTCACAAACCCTGAGCTAGACACAGGGTGCTGATTGGTGTATTTACAAACCTTGAGCTAGATACAGAGTGCTGATTGGTGTATTTACAATCCCTTAGCTAGGCATAAAGGTTCTGGAAGTCCCCACCAGACTCAGGAGCCCAGCTGGCTTCACCCAGTGGATGCCACACTGGGGCTACAGGTGGAGCTGCCTGCCAGTCCTGTGCCGTACACCTGCACTTCTTAGCCCTTGGCCGGTTGATGGGACTGGGTGCTGTGGAGCAAGGAGCAGTGCTTGTCCGGGAGGCTCCGGCTCTGCAGGAGCCCACGGTGGGGGGTTGGGGGGATGCTCAGGCGTGGCGGGCTGCAGGTGCCAAGCCCTGCCCTATGGGGAGACAGCCCGGCAAGCAGGGCTGAGGAGTGTGGGTACACGGCCTGGGACTGGCAGACAGCTCCACCTGAGGCCCAGGTGCTAAGCCCCTCACTGCCTGGGGCTTGCGGGCCGTGTGTGGAGCCCACCGAGCCCACGCCCACCCAGACTTCTAGCTGACCCGGAAGCGCTGCGTGCAGCCTTGGTTCCCGCCCATGCCTCTCCCTCCACACCTCGCCGCAAGCCGAGGGAGCTGGCTCCAGCCTTGCCCAGCCCAGAGAAGGGCTCCCACGGTGCAGCGGCAGGCTGAAGGGCTCC
This sequence comes from Pongo pygmaeus, assembly GCF_028885625.2. Lineage (NCBI taxonomy): Eukaryota > Metazoa > Chordata > Mammalia > Primates > Hominidae > Pongo > Pongo pygmaeus. Next base: position 96,249,003 of record NC_072377.2, read on the forward strand.
TCAAGCGTGGCCAGAATGGACGCCAAGGCCGAGGAGGCACCGAGAGCGAGCGAGGGCTGAGAGGGCTGCCAGCATGCTGTCAGGATGCTGTCACCTCTCAATAGGCTTCTTTGACAAATATTTATTCAAAACCTATTCAAGGCAGAGGAAATGTATTATGGAGACTACAAATAACTATAAACAATGTAGCTAGAATCTAAACGCATGAAAACAATTAATTTACCCAACAGTAAGACTTTTTAGCCTGCGAGCTCTACATTCAGTAAGAAGAAAGGCAGGCTGAAATTTTGACCCCTTAGTTGCCACATATGAGGAGCCATGCTCTACATATGGGTTTGAAATGTCTCAATGTGGAGCGTTATCATTCACCGTTCAGAAAGCAATGACATAAAAGAAAATCATTAACGATTATTTCAATTATAGAAGATCACGTTGTCAAAATTTGAATGTATAATTTGTGGGCACGAAACTAATACCCGTTATATAGACATAGTCATCAACCATAAGGAAATAGTGTAATAAGAAAATTATACGATTCTTTTTTTTATGTTTCAACTTTTATCTAAGCCTGGGGTTTAATGAACATACATAGAGCCAACAACAGTGCCCAACATGCATTTTTTTCTGAATTATTGCAAAGGATTTTCTTTCCCTCATTTAAGCTTATCAGTGTTCTTTTATACATTCAAATCGGTGTGTGTTTCAATGTCCTACAAGATATCTATATTAAGTTATCTATATTTTCTCCTAGTTTGTTTTTAAGAATGGACAGGAATGATAAAACCAAAGAATTATAGTAGGCAAACAAGAAGTGGACAGTTCAGAAATTCGCATATTTTATTGATATAGTACTGATATCCTTTTGCTTCATAGTAGCTTTTGGAAGGAGATTAAGTTATCTCTACTAATTCCTTTAACTATCTTCTTTGGTTTATCATGCCTCATTGTTGTGGTAATATCCAATAATTGAGTAAGAAAATATTATTACTTACCAATCTTTTAGGTACAAGTATGTGTCATAGCCAGGTATAATTTTAACCCAGAGATGATTTTCTTCTAAAAGCAATTAACATTCTATTTAATGAAATTATGTTGTATACTAGATATAATAACAAAATAATTTTCATTTTTTTAGGAAAGGAAAATATAAATACAACAAAAATATAAAGTATATTGTGATATTATACTTATAAATAAATAATTTATAATTTATAATAAAAATTACGAAGTATTTATTCCACAAAGTCATCTGACATTGAAGTATTTGCAAACTAAGATTTTATCACATTAATAATGATTTTATTATTTTCATATAGCAAGGAAAACTGGAAAAGAATTGATCAATATTCATCATCAAAGGAATCATTAATTCAAAATAACACAAAATTTGCAGATAGAAAGCCAAAGCTAATAAAAGGTTAATAATTACATTAAATCAAATTTCTACATATAAAAACTGTCAGTCATTTTAATAAGCATAATAAAGAGCACTAATAATACTGAATTTTTATATAACGTATATTTATATATAACAATACTGCATATTTTAGATAAGGCTCTGCTTTTGTATTTCACATTTCTCTAGATAAAATTTCTTGGCTGGGTACAGTGGCTCACTCCTGTAATCCCAGCATTTCAAGAGGCTGAGATGGGAGAATCACTTGAGCCCAGGAGTCGAGACCAACCTGAACTACATAGGGATATACCATCTCTACAAAAAGTTTTTTAAAAAAATTATCCAGGCCTGGTGTATAATTATCCTCTCACCTCTGGTCCCAGCTACTTGGAAGGGTAAGGTGGGAGGCTGTCTTGAGCCTGGGAGGTCAAGGAGGCTGCAGCAAGCCATGATCTAGCCACTGCACTCCAGTCTGGGTGACTGAGTGAGACCCTGTCTCAAAAAAACTAAAAGGAAAGAACACATTTTATTGCATTTATTCATCCAAATATAGTTCATTTGTAATTGAATAATATTAGCGTAACAAAATTTAAATTTTTCTTCTGTTTGCAGCATCACAGAATGTATTGCTGATATAAATAATTTTCAGTTTTCTACAAAGAACTTATTTTTCTGTTAGAAGTTTTCGTAATAAACAAAGGTATTTGGTGAAAGTGAATTCATTATTTCAGTTACAAGAGTCTTGGATAATGCGTTTCAAAGGCATTTCTAACAACTACAATAACAACAGCAATTTAGCCAGTTTCCTATTACATTGAAACTATTAAAACAGCTATTTTGTTGTTTTTTAAAGTCCTCCTAGCAGATTAACATTTCTTTGCATAGTTTAATCCCATCTTTGCATAATGTACAGATGCACACTAGTCTCATATTTATTATCACTTTTCAATTTTTCTGTTAAAAGACATGCAAAATTAAAAATACCCGGTAACTTAGAAATACATAGATAAAAATTCAAAATAAAAAATTGAATACATTTGATGGCTTTGCTAAACTTTCAAAAACAGGACTAAAATGGGGCTTTCTATACATGAAAATTACACTTCTTTTTAAGGTTCAAAACTAGTGGATTAAACTCTTGCATGAAGACTCCTTTGATTTTAGTTAAGTTTATCATTTCAGAAGAAGCAAATCTTATGTTTTTTCCCTGTAAAATTGAAGGTGTGCAGATGACCATATTATTTAATTTGAAAGGGATCATCTGACCTCAGTTTACTTGATAATATGACTTCTTAAACTCTTCAAACTTTTTTTTTCTTTCTACCAACTAAGCTGTAAGAATGCTATGAAAATTGGTAAAAACTAATCAGTAAATTGAGATGATGTTTGACAATTGTGTTTCAAGGCCTGAGAACAGACTCTTGAGGATAATCCTTTATGTGGTGCTATATTTGGCAGGCATTGTTGCTCAATATAAAATTTTCTTACTTATGCTACGTATGGTTTTTTAAAATTCTGTTTTGCATTTTAGATCTGTGACTTTTTTGTGGGAAATGTTGCTCTCCTAGGAGCATATGTGTCATTGTTTGTAGCATTTATCCAGCATTGTAACTTAGTTTTCTGTTTGTTTGTTCGTTTTTTGATAAACCTCCAATCTCATCTGGACTATCAGATTTCAAAAACCAGCTGAAGATTTGGATGTGAATTCTGGATGTTAAAAGAGTTGTTCAGGTTTCATCAGTACCAAAGGGAATTCCTTTTTCTTAGAGGTGAATGAATGAATTCTACATTCTAGGTGTTATATGAGGAGAGATAAACATTTGATTAATATATGGCAATGAGTCATCTGATTACAGCTATTACCACGGGGAAAGTAGAATATCTGTTTCAATCTCTTTCTAATTTTATCTCTTCCTCTTTAGAATATTAAAGGAAGAAAAAATTGTCAACTAGTATTCCTAAAGTAATTCCATAATAATTTTGAATTATTTATCTTTTATGCTAATTGGTATATTTGCCAAGATCAGATTACAAAACTATACACCAAGACCACTTTGCAGAAAATGTTTTTTCTTTGGTTAGTATGGATTGCAACATATATTGGATATCTTGAAGAGGGAGAGAGAAGTGGAGAGATGGCTTGAAGCTAAAGAAGATTACTTCCCAATCACCCCAGCCCCCAGTGTATACTTAAAAAAAAAAAAAGAAAAACCCTTGACTATTCTTGACTACTTTTTTCCTCTCCTTTACAAGAAAATCACTCTTTAGTTACTCATTTCCTTTCCCCATGGTCAGGTTGCCTGCATCTCCAAACACTTGTAAGTACTGTATGTTCTGACATATCCTGAAGTCATGCATTAGCACCTTTTCATTCAGCAAAGGGTGAGAACAGATATCTTTTGGCAGCTGACAGCAGGGCGCAGGCAGCAAGTCGGGGAAGGAAGCGGACGACCGAGGACACTGTGGTGGCCTAGTGGCTAGCAGGACTAATGCACCAGCTGTGAATAACCCCTTTTTCCCCTCCTATCTACCCAACAGATGTCTCTCTGTCATTGTCATGTCCTCAAGCTATCCCAGTAAATGATTTGTGCATTGCAACTGAGTCACCAATGTGGCAATTGAACCTCTTCACAGCTCAGAATTGTTGATGTGTGCACGGAGGGCCCTGTGGTTGTACTGAACGCATGTATGAACAGGGATGAACCGCAGAGGGACTGGGGGGCAAGCACCCGAGAAAGAGGATGAGAAAGGGAAGCAGGAGCCAGAGAGGATACTGAAATGTCAAGGTTACCTTGTTTTGCCTGGAGAATTAAAAGGAAGGGCACATTATTATGTCTGCCTCTATTTGGTCTTTTGGCTCTCTTAGGCTGAAGCAGCCCCTTGCTGCTCTGGTAGATATACATATCACTTTGAAAGATTAAAAAATGAAGAATGCAGTGATCTGTATTGCATATATGCTTTATTCTGTGGAAAGAATGTTAATAAATACTGAGAGCCTGCAAAGTTTGCAAATATAAATAATGTGGCATTTCAAAGTCTGTCAGTAAATGTAATTGAATTTTTCAATGTAAAAATATAGTTCAGTTATAAATTGGAGTCATGCTTGACATTAGTTGGGCATTAGAAGATATTAATTAGATACTGCTCACTTCTCTCTGATTTCTTTGTATTAAGTGAATTTTCAGGAAAGAGGAATTTGCAAGCATGCAGTTTAGAGATTTTTATTCTCAAAAACAAACTGCTTGGTAATTTTTAGTGGAGAAATAAATGCTTTTTTCAAAAATCTTGTCAGTGAGCTGTCTAAAAATGCCCTTCCCAATATGAACACAATATGGAAAAGCTAATCCATTTTAATACTTTGTAATGATAATAAGCTACAGTGAACAAGTAGCCTAGGGAAAAGATAGTAGTAGTCACCTTTAAACAGAAAGAGAATAGCAAGTAATTGTACATTTTTACACTAGGCTGATGACAACATTTCCTGTGACTTTGAACTTACTTTGGCTGTCACCATCCTGGCAAACATTTTGCATATCAATCAGACAGTTGTATTTCTTGCATGACATTTGCAGCGTAATGCAGAAATTTACTTATGTGATCTTTGTATGTAAGCAGACAGTTTATAAGTAAATAATTGTGCTCCTTCATGCTACAGAGGAGAATTTAACCTGCAATGTGGGACTGCTAAGACCTTTTATATATCAACACAACATGCAGTTTCCATTTAATGTTCTTACTCTTGTTTAAATCAGTCTTCATCTTTGTTTGGCATGATTCACCCTATGTGATTTATGTGGTTGTAGGGTGCTGCGTGTGTGTGTGTGTGTGTGTGTGTGTGTGTGTGTTTTCCAGCAGTTAATTACTTGGACTGAGATTCCAGAAATAGTTTTTATAATAGTGTTTGAATCTTAATTTCTTCAAGACTTGTCATGGTAATTTTTTGTTTTATATTTGACAAAGTCTGTAATTAATCACCAGAAAAAGAAACATATCTAGATATTGACTTTTAAAATTGCATAATTTTAATTTCTTGGGCTTGTTTGAGTATTTTTTTCTAGTCTGTATTACCTAACATTTTTGGGACACCATTACATAAAAACAGATTTTTGAGGTTTTCAATTTAAAATGTGAAAGTATCCAGGTTCTATGCTCTGTAGTGTTCTTCAGAATAGTTTCCTTCCAAATAAATAATAATATTTAAATGCTATATTTATTTTAGAAAAAAATGTAAAGTGCCCCCACATTGCATAATGTATGTTACTCAAAAATATTTTTATGATATCATTTTATAGTTAAATTTCCCTTCCATATTCTGCTTGGAGATGAACAATTTTTTTAGGATTCGTTTTTGGAGGCAGGCAATCACTTACCTGGTTTGAATTAAGACTCTTCAGATACACTCTGCTGCCTATGAATAATCTCTCAGTAAATACTAGTACTTGTTACATTAATAAAACATCTTTAAAAATACATGTTTTTTATTCTAATATAACTTTAGGTCTTGTAGAGTCTAATAAAATATGTTCAGTTGTACTATGTGAACACTTTATACCTACTTCTGATATGTGTATGGGTTAATTGATAATTAGCTTCCAAGGTTACAGAGAGAAAATAGAATGCAGGCTAGCCCTAGGAACTGGAAAGAACGAAAATTAGAAAATGAAAGAAAAATAATGAAAGAATTGGAGCAAATTGTAAACTTTCTTTAGGAAAAAAAACCATAAAATTTTAATTTGTCACTATTCAATGCAACATTTTCTTTTCATGGCCAAGAAAACGAAGTAAAAGGAAAAAGTAAGCGCTAAATTGTTTCAGTGATAGCTAGCTGACTCCTACTCATTCATGCTTAGCTGTCAAGCCAGAGACATTCTGTATCCTCTGCATTTAAACTTAGCCATGGGACTAGTTCTTACCAAATTAATATGAAATGAATTGATGTGTGTCAGTTCTGGGTTGAGGTAGATACTTACGTAGGTAGAGACTACCACTAAAGACTCTCTCCATTTCTGCCAGATAAATAAAAGTGGGGCCATAGTATAAGAGTAATTTGGATTTCTGAGTTACTTCTTAGGAGGAAAGCTCTAAACATATCAGAAAGACATGAGAAACATATATTTAATGGTTTACCTACTGTAGTTGGGCAGTTTGTTTCCACTACCACCCTCCCTATTACAGATATTAATTAACATTTATTTCCTCCTGTGTACATTTATTCAATCCTCACAAAATCTTTACAAAATAGATATTATGAAATCTATTTTGTAGTAGAGGCTTCTGAGACTTGGTATATTTGATTGACTTGTTCAACACAACAACAGCATTAGAATTTGAGCTTCCTGTTTGAGACCTAAATTTATACTGTTTCCAGCATACTTCTTCAGTGGTCTACTTTTAAAATCCTTATATTTATATTAATTTGACGTGACATGTACGCATTAGTGGTGAAGAATACGGTTGTATGTTCTTTATAATATAATGACAGATTGGAAGTTAGGAACTGCTCCACAATCTGAAAATACCTTCAAGTGAATGGGATGAAAGCAAGGTATACCTTTCTTTGTAAGATGATAAATTATTTTAGTGTCAATTGGCTTTATAGAAGATGAATAAAACTAAAAATTAATCCCCAGGAAGGCTTAAAAACATTGTTTATGTTATGAAAGACATATTATTGGGCTTTATAAAACCAATTGGGTAAGTGCTAATGCTGTTGATACTACTACTAATTCAGTTTTTCATCTGCCTTTTTTTCTGCTAAGCGTACTTATATACTTACATTATTTGAATTTTCTGATATCTATCTATTCATCCTCTCTTGCTGCCAAAACTTATATTTAGAAAATACAGATCCTGTATTTCTAGAAATCAGAGTACCTATGAAGCATTTGAATATTTCCCAATTCAATGCACTTACCTGGGAATGTATTTAGGTAATGGCACTTTTTGGTTATTTGTAGTTTTGCCACTAACAGGCAACTATTGTTCAGTCTTTTACATTATACCACTTTCGAGAAGGAGAGTGAGGAATTCATTTATCAGAATGTTTGATCCATATTATTCTTAATAACAAGAGTCCCATAGGCTTCAGTTTTAGAAAAATTTATATGGTTCACTAGTTGTTTCAGAAATAGATGAAGATACAATGGTAATTCAAGCTTGTCCCAGTGGTTCTCGAACTTTTAACAACATTGGAAATACCTGATGGGTATGTTAAGGCAAATTGCTAGACCCTACCACCAGAGATTTTGACTCAGTAAGTGTAGACTAGCGCTCGCTAGTTTTATAAGTTTACATCTGATAATAATGTTACTAATCCAGTGACTACACTTTGAGGATCATGTTCTAGAACAAAATGCTTTCAGGTGAATTTGTTTAGCAATGAACACATATGAAAATATGCCATGTCAAAGTTCTTTCAGGATCACCTTGTAAAAGTTAAAAAAAAAAAAAAAAAGGAAGAGAAAAAAGTCCAAATGATTGGCCTTTAACATCTGCTTTGTTCAGTTATTGGATGAAGGGGGTGCAGATAGGCATGCTCTCTGGTGCGGTGTTGCTCTGCAGCTGAGGCAATCCCTGAAGAAGGGGCTGGCAGCTGAAAGCTCTCTGTGGACACCACTCCCAATAGCTGGAGCAAGTCCTTTCTTGAAGGGGATTTGAGTGGACATCTGCATGTCCACCACACTCAACTTAAAATTTTCAAAGCCTTGTATTATTTGGAGTTGACCTGATTTTCATATCTCTAACATGTAATTCTCCCTTTTGTTAAATAAGATCCACTTACCCACACATTGCTGTACACAAGCCAAGCTTTTTCCTTTTTTCAGTTCAAAGTTTTCCCCATACTGTTATATCTTTCTGAAATGCTATTCTTTCATTCTCCTCACCAGTAATTCTCCTGATTTGTTTCTTATATAAGACCCCTGACAAAATGTTTCATCTCAGGTTTATCATTCTGGCTAATGCGGCTCCCCCTGAAAAATCTCTGTAACTGTACTCTTTCCATTTCAGTCATAGCACTTACCACTTTTTGCAATTTTCTCTATAAACTTGTGTTGTTGTTGTTTTTTGTTTTTTTTCCTATCCCCTCTATAGATCTTAACCTCAATGGGAACAGAAGCTATGTTGTTCACCAGGGTAAACCCAAAATCATGAAGAACATAGGCTGGTAGCCCTAATGCAGGCTTTTTTTTTAAATATCTGCTGTAAGAGTATGGTAGAGATGATCACCAAAAGTTCCTGACCCTTCCATAGTATAGAGTTATTGTAGAGTGATGGGTAACTGTGTGGCCATGGACTACTTCCTTTGCCCCATCCACTGCCTGTAGTGGTTCCTAATCATGAATAATTTTAAGCCCAGGGATATTTGGCAATCTCTGGAAACATTTTTAGTTGTCACAACTTGGAGGAAGGTGGGTTGCTACTGGCATCTAGTGAGTATAGACCAGTGATACTGCTAAACATTCTATAGTACACACAATAGGTTCCTACAACAAAGAATTTTCTTGCCCAAAATACCAGTAGTAGTAGCAAGGTTTAGAACATCTGTGTTTTAGTCTTCTACTCCCGCTTTAATAAATTATCATACACTCACTGTTATAAAACAACACAAATTTATTATCTTTACGGTTCTTTTATGGGTTCACAGAGCTAAAAATCAAAGAGTCTGATTGAATTCTATTCCTTTCTTGAAACTTAAGGAGAATCCATATCCCTCCTTTTTTTTGAGACGGAGTCTCACTCTGTCACCCAGGCTGGAGTGCAGTGGCATGATCTCATCTCACTGCTACCTCTACCTCCTGGGTTCAAGAGATTCTGCTGCCTAGGCCTCCCGAGTAGCTGGGAATATAGGTGTGCGCAACCATGCTTGGCTAATTTTTGTATTTTGTTTAGTAGAGACGGGGTTTCACCATGTTGGCCAGCCTAGTTTCAAAGTCCTGACCTCAGGCCACCCACCTTGGCCTCCCAAAGTGCTGGGATTACAGGCATGAGCCACCACACCCGGCCCATATCCATCCTTTTTTTTTTTTTTTTTTTTTAGCTGCTAGAGGCTTCCTGCATTTCTTAAGCTTGTGGCCTCCTTCCTCCAGCTTCCAAGCCAGTGACGTTGCATCTTTCTGGCCATTCTTCTATAGTCATACCTCCCTCTGACCATGCCAGGAAGGTTCTCCTATATAAAGAAATGATTAGATTGGGTTCCCTGGATAAGCCAGAATAATCTTTTTTATATTTAGTCCCTTAATCACATCTGCAAAGTTCCTTTGGCCACTAATTCAGAGGATCTGACCATCTTATGGTTGGGGGCAGAATTTTGCATACAACACCTGGGATATGTACGTAATTTTTGCCAGTGGAAAATTAACATTATCAATGTGTGTTCATTCTGATCTAATGGGTTTAAAAAGTGAGTCTGCTGTCTCTCCTCTTTTTCCTTTCTATAATAATCTTGACTCCAGATATTCCAAAAGTCAATAATCTTGACTCTAAAAGATGAAAGATAACAAAATCACAACGTGGAAGTCAAGCCATGAAGAATAAGTGTGAGACAGTTGTGTGAGTGAACAATATATATTTTTATATTAATTTCTATAAGCTTCTGGTATTATATTAAGCCATAGGGCCTTGAGTTTATCTATTACAGCAGCTAGCATTCTTATTGTTATTATTATTGAAAATGATACCTTAGGTTATAACAAAAAGCTTAAAATAGGTTGCGTTGTTTTAGCAGTCAGCTGGCAAGTGACAAGGAAATTAACATCAGAAGAAACACTTTCTTCTGAAGCCCTACACCAGACTTATTGAATGAGAGACTTCTATTGTGTGTGAACTCCATAGGGATTTCATAGTTTTTCTATAAGGGAGCACACATAACCTTAACTAACACTGTGAGAAACTGGCTGAGTGAATAAATTACTAGGTAAATAAAACAATACATTTCTGAGTTTATATTGCTCACTTATAAAAATAAATAGAAATCACTGTATGTATGAGCAACAGTAAATAAGTATCCTTGGCACAGATTCCAATAACATCAGCTGGATGAACACTGGAATCATGAAGTGTTATTGGCATACCAACAAATGCAAGAAATGCTGAATAGAGGTAACCATAAGCACAAACAGATTACCTTCATTTTTCATGTAGCATTCATTATGATTTGCAAACACTAAAATATAAAGGCGCTCTTCTCTACCTTCTGAACACTATGTAACCTGTAGATAGTAACAAGGAAGTATGAAAAAAATCCAACTCCTGAGGCAAAGTAATCTAAACTGTAACTACTGACTCAGGTGATGTGGTTCCCTTCTCCCTCCCATCAGGAATCAGGATTGGAGAGGGTGAGGAGGCTTCGGTGTTTATTTGCACTGTAGGATGAGGGACTGCAGGTGATGTCTTGGAGAAGGTAATAATCTGGATATAGAAGACACAAGGGTTCCCTGGGAAGCACTCTTACCCCATCCTAAGAGAGGAATTGATTTTTGCCTTTCCACGTCTCTACTTGATAACTGCACAAAGATATGCTGGCATTTTACTCCAGTTAATCTTGCCTTCTTTCTTCTAAGATAAGTGTATATTAAGACAGTGAGTCTCATGTAGAGTTGTTTCTTCCTTCTCAAAATCTAGAGTTTAGCCATAAAGTTAATCGTTATATAATGACTCCCAGTTTTAAGTAAAGATGAGAGTCATAGAATTCAAAGGCAACTTTGATACTTGATAGAACACTAAAAATACTTCACATATTTCTGAAGAAAGATAAGAATTAAGTTATTAGTACCCAGAAACATCTGTATAATTCTATCTCTTCTCATCAGAGTTCTGTTCCCCAAGTCTGGAAGATACTATCACTGACTGGTAGCTACCATTTCATTAGAAATCCCAAAGATGTTTAATTTTTAATTTTCAACTGAATTTAACCATTGAAAGCACCATAATAGGAGATTAATGACTGATGAAACAGTGCCATTAGTAGCATATCATTCGTGAAATGTAAATTTCACAATTCAAAACTGCCTTATACATGGAAACACATCACTCCCTAAACTATGTGTAAGTTGAGGGCAAAGACAAATTTTGCGTAGGTTTGAGGAATTTTTTAAAGGGTGAACATATACTTATCCACATATTTTGTCCTTATACATAACTAGTTCAAATTGCCCTCTCATCTATAAAATTGGTATAAATTCATGTATGTAATTCTATATCTTTGCTGTATCTCAAATACTTTTCTTAATCCAATATATCCTCTGTATGAATTCCTATGGTTTTTATTCTTGAGGCAAGTGATATATTTCTGTGACGTTGAGTGGTAGTATATGATATAAAGAACCCCATGAGATTAATTTGGGGCCTATGTAAATACAACAAGAATGTTGAGAGGTTTCAAAAGCAAATGTAGGCTGGGCGCGGTGGCTCACGCCTGTAATCCCAACACTTTAGGAGGCTGAGGCGGGTGGATCATGAGGCCAGAAGATCGAGACCATCCTGGCTAACACAGTGAAACTCCGTCTCTACTAAAAATACAAAAAATTAGCCAGGCGTGGTGGCAGGTGCCTGTAGTCCCAGTTACTCAGGAGGCTGAGGCACAAGAATCGCTTGAACCTGGGAGGCAAGAGGTTGCAGTGAGCCGAGATTGTGCCACTGCGCTCCAGTCTAAGCGACAGAGCAAGCCTTCGTCTAAAAAAAAAAAAAAAAAAAAAATGTAAACCTCTTTAAACAACAGTGTGTGTATAGAGATTGTGTGTGTCAAAGAGGGATGTTGTAACATCTGTTCAACTTAGACACTTTCTAGTTATAAACATCTTAGACAGTTAAGACAATATAAATCTTAAAATCTGTATTCTTATTAAAAACTATTTCCTACATACCTCAAAAATGACCACCAGATACTGAAAACCCATTATAAATGTTTGAGTAATATCTACAAATATTCAAAGGTTCAACAATTATGAAGATATTACTTTAGATATTTAAAGTGGATCTGTATATGAAAGAATTGTCTAATATTCAATTAATACATAAAACTAAGTAGGTAAATATTCCATTGAAAGTCAATAGGAAATGCTGAAAATATGTTTTCATAGAAATCATACCTGTAAAACTAATATGATTTAGGGTAATTTCTCAGCTGTGTCATTTTTAGAAATGTAATATTTCACTGGCTTCGTGCAATTGAAGTTTTATTTCAATTGTTATTCATGTGGCAGTAACAGTAAAATGCACATGTTCCTGGCTGGTTTGTGGCATTTTCTCTAAGATAATTCAGGTAATTTGACTCCTTTAACCCTGTGGCTCTGCCATTCCCTACAGGCCAGCTGTTATGTGCAGAAAGAGAGGATGGAGAAGACGTATTTGCTTCATAACCATCTTCAAGCACATCATTTCTGTTAACATTCCTTTGGCAAGAACATAAACACAGGCCTACCTAGATGAAAAGTGTTCTGGTAATAGACCCCCTGAGTGGTAGCTGCTCCTCAGCAACAACTTTATATTTTGTGAGAGGGCCATCTCTGCCACATTAGTAATAGAAAACAAGAAATTCTTACAAAATGCCAGAAATTGTGCAAAATCAGCAAAAGATAGAAGGTAGATATAATCATATTGGAGGGCAGAAACAAAGTTCAAAACCTGCATAGAAGAAGACTTCTATAAGAGGAAGCAGGATGTATAGAGGCAATCAATCTATGTATAAAAGAGAGGTGAGAACTGGTGCGGTAGCTAATGTGAACTGGTGATGACAGGAGTGAGGATAGCCAGGCAGTTCAACACTCAGGGCTGGGCCCTGGGAAGGCCAATAACAGCCAGGATGAAGTGGGAGTGCTCTTGTCCAGAAACCTTCTCACCAGATTGCCAGCAATACTGAAAGTAGTATATCTTAAATGGAAACGATTGTCACACATAGGATAGCAGGAAATCTGAAGTAAAAGTCAACTCTAAAACAAACAGCATCATTTAAAAAAATCCATCCAGCCTATGAAATAGAGACACAAGTTTAACAAACAGAAGAGCCAAACCTAAAGAAATAAAGTTAGTATGATAAGACTTCTTAAAGTCTTATATTTATGTCAGTATAGAATACTTACATAATAAATCCCCAGAGAACTGTAACAGTCCAAGTAATTGTTAACTTTATTTATCAACTTGACTGGGCCAAGAGATGCTCAGATATTTTGGCCAAACATTATGCTGGGTATGTCTGTGAGGGTGTTTCTGGATGAGCTTAACATTTGAATCAATAGACTTAGTAATGCAGATTGCTGTCCATAATGTGGATGGCCCAAACAGATGAAGGCCTGAATAATACAAAAACACCAAATATCTAATCCCTCGACAAGTAAGGGAGAACTTCCATCTGACTGCTTTGAACTGGGACATTGTTTTTTTCTTCTCAACATGAAACATCAGTTCTACTCAACATGAAACATCAGTTCTTCCTGAGTTTTCAGCCTAGAAAGCTTTCAGACTGCTGCTCTCCTGGCTGTCCTGGCTCTAGGGACTTTGGACTCAGACTGGAACTCACCATCAGCTTTTTGGGATCTCCAGCTTGATGACTACAGGTCTGTGACCTCTTGTTAGCCATAATCATGTGAACCAATTTATTGTAATTAATTTTTCTCTCTCTCTCTTTCTCTTTCTCTCTCTCTCCACACAAACACACACATCACACACACACACCAGACACACATACACCACACACACACACCCACACCACACATACACCACACACACACACACACACACACACACACACACACACATACACAAACACACACACACATTTTATTGCTTATGTTTTTTCTGGAGAACCCTAACTAATACAATACATAACATACACATGGAATCAACCAGGTATTTTATAAATTAAAGTTTGGATTGTGACATAATGCCAACAGATAGGAACAGAAATAGGCACTGTGGAGAAACTGGGATCTTCAAACTAAAGCATTATCCCACCTCAAAATGAAAAGGAACTCAGAGTAGGGAGAAATCCCAAACTTATGCTGATCACAAGATGGCACATATACATACTAAACACAGTAACATTGTAGAGTTGGGAAAATAGGATCAGAAAAGACATATGAGGCAGTATGTTGATAAAAATCAAGATGGTGCAAAAATATTAATCAGAAAATAAAAATAAAGGCAACATCATAAATATAAATAAAGATACATGTTTCATATTTATAAAAGTTAAAATTCACCAAGGAATGTTGGTTTTCTCCTGCCTTCAGACTCAAAATGAAGCATCAGTTCTTCTCAGGTCTTCAGCCTTCCAGCTTTCAGATTGGAAAATACACTATCATCTCACCTGGCTGGCAGAACTTTGGACTCAGACTAGAATTATACCATCAACTTTTTGGGTCTCTTTATGAAAGTTAAAATTCACCAGGCATATATGAAAATAAATAAACCTTAATATGCTTACAATGGCTTTAAAACATACAATTTAGGCTTGACAGAATTACAAAGAGAAGATGAAAAATAAACAGTGAGATTGGACATACTCACAAATGGACAATTTGAGTAGAAAAAAGTCAGTACATGCAGTATTTAAATAGAACAATTCACAAGCTAAAGCTAGTGGACAATAAAAAATAAAGAGTACTTTACTCTCTCTCTCTATATATATATGTAATGGCAAAAACTGCAATTACTTTTGCACCAACCTAATATATAAATATATATATTTTTTTGTGTGTATATATATAGATGTATTAATAAAATATTTCACAAATATTTTGAAATTTCACACATTTGGGCTTCTATAGACTACAAAGAAAATATTAATAAGTTCTAAAAATTAGCAATTAACCAATTACATTCAATTATTACATGTCCAAAATTAGTAATCAGCAAAAATTTTATATGCCTGCACCACACGTTTTCACATTAAAAACAATCTAGGTAATTTGTGAATTATATAGAAAATTGAAAGTAAAATTACAAACTACTGGGAAACAATTGACAATTGAGAGTATCATTAATTAAAATCTGTGATGTGTGGTCAAATTGAGGCATAAAGAAAATATATAATTTCAAAAATACTTAAAAGCTAAGAATTTCCTTAAAATGAACTAAAAGTTTAACAAAGTTAGAAAAACTCAAAAGTAAAAAATAAGTTAGAAGTACATAAAATAGAAAACAGAATACACATTAGAATTTATTAATAAAACAAAAAGATGCTTTCCCTAAAAGACCACTAAACAGGATAAACCTTTGGAAATTCTGACCAAATGGTCTGTGGAAAAAAGGGATACATAAGTATAGTTTCAGATATTTCAAAAAGTGTAAGATTAATATAGACAGCTTTATATAAATGTATTTCAATGCTAATATGAATATAGTTAAAATGAATTATTTTCTAGGAAACCTGAAATCACCAATTCAATATACCAATACAAATTCCAAATAGGCCAACAATTATAGCCAACAATAAATAGAAGACAGGGGTATATCCTTATCAACAACACCAAGCCCAATGGCTTAGTTCTAACAAAATGTCAATGAACAAATAATTCTCTGTTAAGTAAATTTTCTAGAACAGAGAATAAATGAGAGAGAGAAATAGAAAGGGAGAGAGACCTATATAGAAGAGGTTATTCTGCAAATTTTCTGAAACTATCATAATACTAATTTAAAAGTTGGGCGAGAAAAATACTCAAGGAAAATTAATTTTATGTGAAGATAGATGTAAAAATCCTCAGCACAACATTATCTAGTAAAATAGTGTTATTAAAATGATGCTCTTGTTTATTAAAAAGAATCATACATTATGACCATTATCATAGCATAATCTCAGTTTAATATCAGAAAATTTATTAATATAATTACTCACATAAACAGATTAAAGAAGAACAATTATGATCACCTTAATAAATCTTACAAAGAAGTTGATAAAACTCAATACTTATTATTTTTTAAAAAAACTCCTAGCTAACTAGGAATAAAAATAAAATTTTCTTGACTTTAAAGCTATTCACCAGAAATTGGCAGCATGAGTCATTTTAATTAAGATATATTATAAGCATTACCATTAAATTCAGGAACAAGATAGGGCTGCCCACTTCAAAACTACTATTCAGGATTGTACTAAGGGCTTACCTCATTCGGCAAGACAAGTTAAAGAAATAAGAGGTATGATATTTAAAATAATGTGACTTTCATCATTACAGATTATTATCTGTAACAGTTATCTACTTGGAAAATCCAAGAAAATCATCCAAGAAATTTCAAATTAGTAGAAAATTAAGGTTAACATAAAAACAATGAATATGAGCTACACTCAAAATGTTATTTTAAAAAATCTTACATTCACAATACCCTGGTTTGTCTTTGTCTAGTTATTCACTCATCTATCTTTCTTCAATAATTTACAAGAAATAATAAAATATGTATTTTTCAGATTTTGTAAGTGTTTTGAGTGGTAACAGGAAATTGCATGTGCATATGAATTGATTAGGCAATAATGGCCAATATGAATGTGTTTTTTACACTCTCCTGAATAAAAACCAAAAAAAAAAAAAATGTAGGATTACTGTTATTTTTGGGAAAATAAGAATGATATTGATAATGGTGCTTTAGAAATCTCAGATGATCTGTTTTTATTTATCTGTTCTCAAACTTGAAAAAATAAGAAAAAATTCATTGCTATACCATCTTATTTGAATACAATATAATTTATCTTTATTCCAAATATTGCAATTTTCAGTTGCCTCTTAAAAATATTGCATGACAGATATCACTAATCTGTATTTATTCTTATGTTTATATTAAACAATGGACATATATTAATCTTAACATAGGATATTCTCGTAATTTCTAGGAACATCTTATTATGTGTAATTCACAAACATAACTCTACAGTTTTAAATGTAAAACAAAGCCTTGCCCTAGAAAATAAGCACTGATTAAAGTCACAACGTGCTCTTTTGTGGTGGTGTTTTTAATAAAATATTATCAGTGGTAAAATGTAAATAAAATAGCAAATTGCTTCATTCATCATGTATTTTAAGCAGTTAAAATGAATGAACTCTCCTTTGAGAAAACATCTGACTAAGCAAAATAATGGTTATGAGTTTGGGAAAATGTTTAATGAACTTACTGCTTAAAATGCAGTTGTTACTTTAGAGCCCATTATTGTGTTTTAAATTAATTGAAGCTTCTTTGCTGAAAGACTTTCTTTTCTCTTTTTTCACTTAATATACTAAAATAAGTGACCTTAGTAACTTATGTGGATGCCAGGAAGTTACCAGGTTGGGAATGCTGGTTGACAACAATGTGTACCTAGAAGAGTGTGTATCCACGAATCTTCATATGCATTTATCTGATATCAGTTCAAAGGCAAAGTGGTCGATGATCAGACACAATTGTGCTTTAAGGAGCTCATATTGCAAACACTCTGGCTGGTATTCTCTTTCTTTGTGTTCTGTAACACACCTATTTATTACAGATTGGAGGTTGAAATAATATTTCTGTCTATATATTGAAATATTTCAAACAATATATGTAACCATTTGCTTAAGGCAATAGGAGAAAGTACTTACTTTAAAGATGCAGCTTTATTCATAATTGCCAAAACTTGGAAGCAACCAAGGAGTCCCTCAGTAAGAGAATAGATACATAAACTGTGGCACATCCAGACAATGGAACATTATTCAACACTAAAAAGAAATGAGCTATCAAGCCATGAAAAGACATAGAGGAAACTTAAATGCATATTATTAAATTTAAAAAGTGAATCTAAAAAGGTGATGTACTGTATGATTCCAAATATATGATGTTCTGGAAAAGACAAAACTATGAAGGCAGTAAAAATTCAGTAGTTGCCAGAGGTTAGTGGAGAGTGATGGATGAACAGGAGGAGCACAGAGGCTTTTTAAGACAGTGAAACTACTCTGTATAATACTCTCATGGTAGATATATGTTATTATACATTTGTCCAAACCCATAGAAGGTATAACACCAAGAGTGAAACCTAATGTAAACTATGGACTATGGGTGATAATGAAGTGTCAGTGTGGCTTCATCGTCATTTGTAACAAATGTGCCACTCTGGTGGGAGATACTGTTAATAAGGGAGGTTATGCATGTGTGGGGAAGGGAGTGTATGGAAAATCTCTATTTTCCACTTAATTTTGTTTTGAACATATGATCTATTACTAAATAAGTTAATGATGAAAAGTCAATCTGCGTACCATGGAGAATACTATGTTCCTGCACATGGTAGACGTTTAGTAAATATAATGTAATATTTGATCAAGCTAAAGAATAAGTAAAATGAGAACTTAGACTAAGGAAAGATGAAATCATTTTGGCAGGGATAATCTTAAAAAGAAATGACAACAACAGATCATAGCCAGAGACATTTTGAATGAGTACCTTCATATTAGAATGGGTTTGGGAGTCAGGACGTGTGTTATCTGAACATGAATTATTCTACCTTTTCATTTATAAGGTCTATATGTATAATATTTACTTTGTAGCTTTATGGTGAGGAATAAACAAGGTGGTACATGGATATCATTCAAATGAGTATAACTGGAAGTAGTACTTAGACGAAAATTAACTCACAGTATCAAGATTTCTGAAGCATGAACTTGACATTCCATTGTATTCCATATCCTATGGGACCAGTGCATTACCTGATGCATAGTTAGAAACTAGTTAGCATGTGCTGAATGAATAACAAGGAAAGTATGCTGACAAGAAAGTACATACTGGATAAGAGTGATTTTCTAAGCCACATTGTGAAGAATTGTGGTAAGAATCTTTTTTTTTTTTTCAGTTTTACATGACAGCCTGGCACAGTGGCTCACACCTGCAATCCCAACACTCTGGGAGGCCAAGGCCGGCGGATCACCTGAGGCCAGGGTTTTGAGAGAGACGATATGGTCAGAATCTTAAAGGTCCAAAAATAAATAAATGGAAACTGGTATTGGTACCTACTGTGTGTCTTTATAGTTTAAAATATGTGGTACAAAAAATTGTATATATTCTTCAAAAGTGTATTTGGTATTTTGATTGATGAAATTGGGCCTTTAATATATGATAGCCATTATTACATATCCTATAATGTTCAATAATTAATTAATTCATTAAGTCAATGACATTTCTTGAGTGCCTGTAATGAGCTAAGTATCAGGGCAAAGCATAAAGCAAGACAATGTCCTGTTTTCATGAAGCTCATGTTCTAAAACAAAAAAGTGATAATTATATTGATAATTCTGATTTCATATTTCCTTGATTTATCAGATATCTGATAGAGACATCAAAATTATATGATAGTATATTCAATATCCTTTTAAAAAGCATACTTTAAGAATACTTTCACGGAGGCTCACACCTGTAATTCCTTTGAGATTTACAACTTTGAGAGGCCGAAGCAGGAGGATCATGAGGTTAGGAGTTTGAGACCAGCCTGGCCAAATAGTGAAACCCAGTCTCTACTAAAAATACAAAAATAAGCCTGGCATGGTGTGTGTGCCTGTAGTCCCAGCTACTTGGGAGACTGAGGCAAGAGAATTGCTTGAACCCGGGAGACAGAAGGTTGTGGTGAGCCGAGATTGCGCCACTGCACTCCAGCCTAGGCAAAAGAGTGATACTCCATCTCAAAATAAATAAATAAATAAATAAATAAATTTACATACAGTAAAATTAACTGTTTTTAACATACAGTTTTATAAATTTAGACAAATGCATAGAATTATATAACTACTACCATAATCAAGATATAGAACAGTTTAATGAACCCCAAAAGTCCCTTGTGAAAACAAACTATTGATAAAGCTTTGAAAATTTTTAAAGAAAATATAAATGTAACCAAGAGTCAACCAATTAACTCACAAATTATAAAAGTATAATTAAGCTCCATTAAGTGTAGTCTTAAGGCATATTTAACCTCAAGAAACAGAAACCAGTGCAAAGTAATTTAAGTTAAAACAAGGAAAAAACACAGGATACAGTCTTTGTTAGTGAAGACAACAGCATCTTTCATAAATGAAATGAAATGTCAGTATTCACTGGAACTTTAGATTTGTTTTAGTCCACTACTCACTTGATCTTCTTTTTGTGGTCAGTGTAATTGTTTATCTTTGTGGTTCTCTGAGCAACTGTGCACTTGGTAGTGATGGCTGTTCCAAAAAGGCATCCTCAATCCATGAGTCCCTGTTATCTTACAGAATCTGTACTCACATGGAATAAACATATGCCTGAATTCAGGTCCCAAATTCCAATAAAAAGAATATATGTGGCCAGGGAAGCAAATCAGGTTGCATACAGAATTACACATGTTAGGATCCATAGGTGGGATTGGCAGCCTCCTGCTTCATTGCAATGACACCTCAACAAGAGTACTAGTAAGTGTAGTCGTAGTAGAAATTATAATAGTAACAACAACAGTAATTCAAAAATACTAAGGTGGAGAGCATATTTTATTTTAAAGAGACTGTCTAGAGTATAGCTATTATTAAAGTGCAATAAGATAATACCTCAAACAAAGGAGGAACTATCAGATCTAGGAAAAGTGAGAGTCTCTATTAAGGTAATACTAAAATAACTAAGTGAGAAAAAAAGTTCCAGTAATAGTGATCATCCCTAAAATAACTCAGCCAATGTTTAGAATCTTGGTTATCAAACAAGGGATATTCTCAAAACATATTCCCTGAAGATGATTTGGAGATATATATTTGAATAATATTAATACATATACTTGTATTACAGTCAATTGGTTAATAGTTTAACCTGAACACATTAATAACACCATTTTAATTTAAGACATTGACAATACAAATAAAACATTAATGCATGAAAGTGAGTTCTATACAATACAACTTATGTTCATTACACTAAATTTTAGAGATTGCCTGCAACAGTTAATGAAAGCATTTGTTTATATTTCTATAATGACATATGTCAGTAATGTTGGACTAGAATATTTAGATCATCTACAATTAAAATTGCATATCTCATTTATCCTAAAGATCTTAATTTAAAAATCGATGGTATAAATGTAGTTACCAGTCACTCTGTCAAGTGTCCAGGAAAAAATAATACTGAAAATTTATAAACAAGGTGGAAAGACAGGGATATATCTATATATTACTTTTCATTTTCTTTTAAATGAGATCCAAGATGATAGAGAGAGATGCAAAGCACACCTTTTCCACAAGCAAAAAAAAACACAAAAAACAAATAGTGATTCAGCTGGAAAACCAGAAAAAAAAATCTCAGAGTGGAAAACAATAAGAACTAGAATGTTTGTAGAGTACTTTTTCAGGGTCAAAATTGTATCCAAAATTTATAAGTATTAGTTTTTTGCAAGTGATTCCTGACTCAGCAAAATAGAAATAAATAAATAAATAACTCATTTCTAAGGAGTCCTATTTTATATTCATATTTACATTCATTATGAAGAGCAAATATATTTTAAGCCATCTGCCATGTTCTCTTCTTTTGGCCTCAGTTTTTCTTGGTACCACAAAATAAAATCTATTCACACACATACATGTGTGCTCATGCATGTGCTCACTCACACATAAACACAAAGCAATAAATTATAAATTTTGTTATTTTCTAAACATAAGACTGATTAAAATTTGAAATCAATTGTGGACTAATAGATCTACAACTAAAATTGCTACCTATATTGATAGGATCACACAAAGTAATAAAGATTAGTATAATAAAAATCATGTGCTGATATGAAGAGTTTAAATACAGTATCTATAACTTCAGTGTAGATTAGATACGTATCTGTGTAAATAATATATTCTACAATTTGAAATACGATTACTTGCAAAATATTTATATTTCTTATATCATCTAAGGATCTTCCTTTAATGAAAGGAATGGATATATATTCCATTCTAAACCCATATTGAGGATTCTGAGTGTGTGGGTCTTTTCAGCTATAGTCAATGAAATGAACAAAGTCTTTAGAACTTCTGAAAATAGATTTTGAGCTACATCTCTAGAAGATTTTAATAAAAAATGCATGTAGCAGGCAGAGCCTTAACGTATTTAAATTCTTCATTATTCAATGGCTAATTACTCATTTTGTGGTGACCCAGGTCTGTGGCTTCTCTTCTTTTTTCCCTCTGGCTGTCTGCCTTTGGCCATTTCACAGTTCATTAGCACCTTTAACATCTGATGGGCAGGAGAAGAATATAGGTATGGCTCAAATCAGTCAATTTTACAGTTTTGCATTACTGGGACTACAGATTTGGTGAGATTTGCAATTGAAACTAACACATAAAATGGAATTATGGAGGTATTTCTGAATTTCAAATAATTATTTTCACTCAAAAGTTGATTACACTGAGATAACTAAGCATTTTTAAGAACTGGTTTTTTGGTAGAAATTTCCTCTGTTCTCTCTTATATAATTACTAAGGGTTCAGTAGTTCACTGTATAATGTAGAGACATGACAGACATAGAATGTGGCTGAATTAAAACTATGGAAAGAACACATTGCATTAAATTTAATATTGACCACACATCACCAATAATCCCTTATCTTCTTAATGGCTTTCTCTCAAAGTAAATGAATAATCTAATAAACAAATGTAATACTTGCATAAAAATACTGTGCAGTATAACTGTGTATGTTGTTATCATATTTTGTCTAAGATTCATATTTTTTCATGTATCTATTGTGATTTAAAATGAATAGATACACAGTTTTGGTATAGTTTCTTTAGAAAAATCTATCAAGAAATATGTATTACGAAAACAGATATATAAAAAGAACAAGTGACTTCACTCATTTAAGCTCCATTTCCAACAAATTTAATGTGAGATTTAAATGAGAAAACATATATTATGCATTGATTTAATGCCTGCAGCTTAGGAAATGATCAACAAATAGCATCATATATTATTAAGCTTATATAAGTACATATGTATTTATATAATTGTTGTCTTTGTTTATGGTTTCAGGGTAAGAAATCCTGACCTCAGTGCTACTTTTACTGTTGGCATGCATGTCTCTCTAACAATCTCCCAAGGGGTGTATTCCATTTATACCATGTACAAGCCTCACCCATGCACTACAGAGTGGGTAAACATCTACATTAAAAAGGCAAAAGTTAATAACTGAGTTCTAGTTTTACTGTGTTTTAATATACTGTGTGACTCTGAATAAGACATTTGACTTTTCAGACCTCCAAAACTTGATTTATGTAATGGCCAAAGCTGAACCTATATCATCATTTGCTGTATCCACTGCTCAAACATTTTGCTACCAGCTTATCTCTGATCTTACTGGACCAGTTTTTTCCCATCAGAGTGTCTTACATTCCATAATGGTGTAATTCAAATGAGATGTTTTCTTACTTTGCATTGCAGTAACCTTCTTTAATCTGTCTAAGTTTGGGGAGTTTTGGTGCCTTACCCCCTTACTATGGTATTAGTTTATAAAATTTTGTAAAATGGGACCACTCTTACTTTAAGACATGGTAAGATAGTTACCCCTCTGTTACTTACTTATCCTATTTTATCTCCCTTGAAAGTGTCTTGCCCTAGTCCAGTTTGTGTATCTCACTTTCTTGTCTTTATAAATAGACATTATCTCATATCCTTACCTTTCCCCATTTTTGGAATACAAGCAAATTATATTTACAGGAAAGCAAAAATGATGTCCTATTTTGCACTTCTGGAGTACTCTCCTTTTTTTTTTTTTTTTTTTTTGCATTCAGGAACTCCTTACAGAGTCAAGGACATAGTGGGGTCTCAGGAAATAGTAGTTGAATTGGTTGGGTGAGAAAGATTACATGATCTGAGTTGAACCATATGAGAAAGCACTGAACACCAAAGTACCTTGATGGATCACTGGATGATTGGAAAGAAAAGAACAAGTGAAAGAGGGGGAGACTGAAAGAGAGTAAGTGAGCATTATCAGGGGAAAGAGCAAAATGATCCACATTAAGAAATGAGAGGCTCTCTGAAAGAAGGGCAGTCTCTCCCAGAGTGTGATGTAGCATCAGATAATCCATGTACCTTCTTTTTGTTTCTGTTTTTAAAATAAAGCACCTTTCTCTAGTCTATTGTTTTATTTTAAACTTATTTGATTAATCCATGCTATGTGCAATAAATGATAATAAGAAATGTTTGAATGAAAAGTTTTTAGAAAAACAAGAAAGGCCAGTTGGATTAATTTTTTTGTATGTGACTTTATTGTCATCCTTTTTCAAGAGGAGAATATTAAATTAAATAAGATTTTTGTAAAAAATGCACTTTTTGTAAAAAAGGAAGCAAATTGCTGAGCACAGGTAAATGTCACCACAGAACAGAGATATTCATGTAAGAATTTTTTTCTAATTATAAAAAGAGAGTACATGCACGCATATACATACATATGTGTGTGTGTGTATATATGCTCTAAAGTATAAACTCATACTTTAAAACATACCTGTACACACACACGTGCACACACACACACACACACAGAGAGAGAGAGGGAGAGAGAGAGAGACAAAGAGAGAAGTCTGAAACCCCAATCTCAGGTACATATGATTATTACAGAAAAATAAACAAATCAGTAAAATTACTAGGCTAAATTTTCTATTTCAATGAAATAGCAGATTTGAAGCATTTTCACAGTAACCGTGTATGTTGACAATAAGTAGCAGAAGAAAATGAGAAGTGTTTTCTTACTGAACACATTGTACCTTTGGTTTCTGTATTTTAAATAAAATAATTTTCTTCTTATGTTAGATGTTAATTATGACCTTTGACTTTGGATAGTAATGTATAATGACTACTAGGCTTCATAATATCTCTGCTTCTAATTTATCTAAATATTTTGAGCCTACATTTTTATATTTTCAAAACTTAACATGAAATTAACACATCTGATTTCTGAGTAATATATGATGCTAAATCCTTTGTTACTAAAATCTTATTATATAAATAGGGGCAAAAACCCAAACAGAAACAAACAAAGAGAAGCATCACTCTACTAACAACTATACTTGACAGGTGTTTGCTTGTGTTTTGTTGTTATTGATAAGCTTTTAAGAGCAATTTTTGGGTAAAATTGTATACTCTTCTACCTTCAGTCCCATTTCCAACATTACAAAAAATTGTTTGTATTATTTCAATTAAAATAATATTTTGGAACTACCATATGGCCCAGCAATCCAATCCTATGTGTATACCCAAGAGAATCAAAAACATATGTTCACACCAAGATGTACGTGAATGTTCATATCAACATTATTCATAATAGCCAAAAATTAGAAACAACAGAAAATGCTATCAACTGATGAAAGGATAAATATAATTTATCATATTCATGCAATAGAATTTTATGCAACATAAAAAGGAACAAAGTACTGATATACTATATGCTGCCACATGCATGAACCTTGAAAAATCATGCTTAATGAAAGAAGCCAAATGAAAAAGGTCACATATTATGTGATTTTATTTACATGAAATATCCAGAATAGGCAAATACATAAAGGAAGAAAATAAATCTGTTGCCAGAGAATGGAGGAAGGGAATGGAGAGTGGCTGATAATGAGTGAGGGGTTTCTTTTAGGGTGACAAAAAAAAATTCCTTCAGCTAGAGGTGATGGTTGTACAACATTGTGAATATACTGAAACCATAAACTGTACATTTTTAAATGGTGAATTTTATGGTAAGTGACTTATATATTAACTAAAAAATCTAAAAACGGTAATACTGGGGTTTGGTTTTATTTTTTAATTTGACTGTATTTTGCAGTAAAGTTTGCAATATTTTCCAACTTTGGAGGTTTCTCAAACTTAGGAGATAAATTTTTATCACTTATAACATTATCAATTCTTTGCAACTATTTCTTGAGTAGTCTTTATTATGGCTTTCAAGCAAGTGCTCATGGTTTTTCCCCTAAGTTGACTTTTTTTTTTTTTTTTTTTTGAGCTGGAGTTTCGCTCTTGTTGCCCAGGCTGGAGTGCAGTGGAGCAATCTCGGCTTATTACAACCTCTGCCTCCCAGGTTCAAGCGATTCTCCTGCCTTAGCCTCCCAAGTAGCTGGGACTACAGGGGCAAGCCAACACACACAGCTAATTTTTGTATTTTTAGTAGACACGGGGTTTCACCATGGTAGCCAGGATGGTCTCGATCTCCCGACCTCATGGTCTCCCACCTTGGCCTCCCAAAGTGCTGGGATTACAGGCATAAGCCACTGCACCTGTCCCCCTAAGTTGACTTCCCAACAACAGCAAAAGATGTTGATCATGAGCATCTTATATGCCTACTCCAGAAAATGTGAAAATATTAAACATTATCTGAATTTACAAGTGAAAAATGTAAATTACTGAAATGTTGTACCAAGAAAAGAAAATACAATAAAAGATTTTTACAAGTACAGTTTTGGGAACACAAAAATTAGCTGAAGTTACAATAAAAATGTTCCTTCCTAAGTTTATTATCTTACTATTGATCATATTTGTATTTTGTAGAAAAGTAAGCATATTTAATTACAGAAGTTTAACATGACAGTTTCCAAAATTATACAAATTTATCCTTAGAGCCCATTACGAATGGGGTACCAATAAAATGTAATAAAATAAGTCCACATCACAAATCTGATAATTTACTTCCTGTACAATTTTTCATAATATTTCACCTACTAATATCTATTCACAGGCATCCTGGATTTCAAAGGACATTAGTATACTGTAAAGTGACAAAACATTCAAAAGAGGGAAATTCTAAAAGACCTACATTTTTAACTGAAAGCTAGTAATTAAATAGTAGGAAAACATAAAATAATATAACCCAAGACAGACTATAAGTATCAGTTTGAAATTCCATTTTCTTAAAAATTATTCATCGATAGCATTAGGAGATATACCTAATGTAAATGACGAGTTAATGGGTGCAGCACACCAACATGGCACGTGTATACATATGTAACAAGCCTGCACGTTGTGCACATGTACCCCAGAACTTAAAGTATAATTACATATATATATTAAAAAATTTATTCATCTTTTCATGGGAATATCTAAACGCCTAAAGAATTTCCACAAGTTTCTGTTTTCCAGGCAAAAAGTATCTTTCCCATTCCTGTGCAAATCTTGCCTACCAACCAGGTTTGTCTTTTAGCAGGAGTCTAAAAACTCAAACGTATCTAAAAGCCATGACACAGAAGGCCTGGAGACTGCATGGAATGATGAGGACTGCAGTGAACTCTGAAGTGCATACCCATGTGAAACGAACAAGTGCTATTCGGAGGAAGCAGATTGTGTTAATGTAGGTATCCAAGCCTAGAATCATGAAATTATATTTTTAAGAGAAAAATGACAATGTGCATTTTCATGTTTCATCATTAAAATACTTTATTAAAACACTAAACATGGCCACAAAGCTTTATGGATAAAACAGACACTATCTGGATATTTTGCATGAATCAAAAAAAAAAAAAAAAAAAAGAAAAAGGAGTAAGTAGTTGGGACCATATGAATCATTACAAAAAAAAAGAAAGTAAAATGATTAAGTAAAAGGGGAAAATAGGCAAAAATTTATGGTGTAAAACTGAGAAAATATCTCTGCAATATATGTGCCTACTGTTTTTAAATAAAACAAGTTTTCGTATTAGATAATTTTTAACAATTATAATATTTGTTATAGTATTTCAAAGGATATTTTAAATGGTTTGCTATTAAACTTGATTATTTCAACACTAAGAAAAAAAAAACAATATTCTTTTGTATGGTACAAGTCTGAAGGTGATTTTAGTACCCCACATCTTTACGTTTGAGCCGGCAGCCAGCAGTTGAAATTGACATGTGAGAGTTCTTCTAAGTCCCAGATGCTAGCTGCCAACTGCCTTTTTGTTCTTGTTTCCTTGGAAACGGAGGTTGGTTTCATGAAAACAAGGTAAGTACAACTTTTACAGCAGAGAAGTGGAACGCTCCTTTGTCAGTTTCAGCTTGCTGGCTGAGACCTGTAAGTACAGCGTTCCAGAATAGACTGAAGTTGGAAGCCAGTTGAGGCACATCAGAGTTTATGGCAAAACAGCAGTACATATGTTCTTCCTATTTAAATTTAATGTGGGAAAATGATCCAATAAAAGACTAAAGTGATCAAAATTAACACAACAAAACTTTATCAAGTCAAAAACACTTGCAGCCTAAAGTGAAAAACATGATATAGCACATTTAATAATGAGATGCTTTTAAGTCTTCAATAATCTCAAATATACTCTTACTGAGCAATTATCTGGGTCAGTTGTTCTCAGATATGACATACTTCTCAGTGGCAAGAATGGCTCACCCTGCATGACTTTGGGGAGAGATAAGGAAAAAAAAGAAGTGAAATGAGACATTCTCCCCCAGCAATGTTTTGCAAAAGTTCTTCAGGTGATTCTGATTGGTCTCAATTCCTCTTCTTTTAAAAAATCACTGACCTGATCTAAGAAGCTAATTTTAGGGAAAAGAACACCAAGGCACAGAAAGATAAAGTTAGTCATAGCAAACTTGAAGTCCAGCTAATGGTGAGTCAGGCAGAGAATCTAGCTCTGTTTCTGCTTCAAACATTTTCCTTTTTATACAATGGTACAGACGGTTCCCCTTGTAGTTATTTCAAAATTCACTTGGTCATGTAATTTTTCTTTAGTATCATCAACTGAATGTAAAGAAGTGTAATCATGGTATCTATAATACCATATATACCATATGTATCATAAGGTAATCATACATATAATTATGTATCATAAGATACAAGGATTTCAAGTTATTCTGAATTTCAACAGCCACCTTTTTTTAACACCATAGTTAATTTGTCCTGCTATATACATAATGAGCTGGAAAATGTAGCAAAATTAGGAGAGGGCATAACTTATTTTTTTAAGTTTTAACTTAATCAGTGGTGGTAATTTTACTTAACTTCAGTTTCATCAACAGAATTTATTTAAGAAAAAAATTCACCTTCTAAGAGTTGAACCATATTGTGTGAAGATTCTTTGTATCCCTGAAGTGAATTGCTGGCCAAAACAAAGGCTGTAAAAGCCCATGGCTACATCTGTTACCTGTTTAGGTGTCTTTAAAACATATTTACATTTAAAAAATTGAAATTCCCTTTCCC
Source organism: Pongo pygmaeus (assembly GCF_028885625.2). NCBI lineage: Eukaryota > Metazoa > Chordata > Mammalia > Primates > Hominidae > Pongo > Pongo pygmaeus. The sequence continues at coordinate 96,278,469 of NC_072377.2, forward strand.
CTCTTGGTCGTCACTTGGTAAATTTTCAGTATGGTCCGATCTTTTAAGAAAAGCTGTCTCTTTAAAATCGTGATAAAACACAGAACTTAAAAAGCTAATTTCTATTTCAGTGAATCAAAGAACAGCGATTAAACACGAGGTTCCTTCAATGATGTTCTATCACAGCCTTCATGTTTCCCATCACACTACATATGGTCCAATTGTTTACAGATTACAAAAAAATCCCTGCTCAGATGTTAAAACAAGATGTTTTCTTCACTTTCAAATGGCAGGCTGACTGCCAATTTTTACAATTAGTTATTCTGTGCAGAGAAAAAAAAAGAAGTTTAATTATCACAATTTCTTATGTTTGGACATTACTCTGTGATGGGCGATCAACCTGAGAACTGACAGAAATGAACTCTGGTTCATGACATTGGTGGAAGGCTCTTGGGAAGACAGCTTTTTGTAAGAGAGAAAATAGCAAAATAGAAAGGGGAAAGAATCTTCGCCAGAAATAGATATCAAAACATCAAAGCAAACTAGCCACCTGCCAGTGATGCTGTTTCCCTATGGCACCGTCTGGCAGGCAGAATTTCACAGTGTTAAACAATAGTGCTGTGTACACCATGAGTGCACCTATCAATGGGTCACTGACTCTCTAAAAAGACTTGCTGATGGAGGTAGAGTGATTATAGGAGAGCAACAAACTGGTGGTAGAAAGCCTCCTGTTCAGATGCTGGATCCCTGGTATTGCATGCGCTCAAAATTGGCATCCTCATTTTTTAAAGGAATTATTTGTATCTGCATTAAATTATGATAGAATTGTTAACAGAAAGTTGAAGAAAATAGATTAATGAACTATATATGTAGAATTCCATGCTACATACACACACACGCATCAGTATCCACATCCCCTCAAGCCTCAAACATGCAAGCCCCCAAACTGTGCATATAATAGTCGATTTAAAAACTGCTATTGGATAAATAGTACATCCAGAATAATAACCCGTGACCACAAGATAGAGGATCATTGCTGGTGGAGTTAAATCATTTTACTTCATTTTGATTGCCTTTTAATAAGAGTTATACATTAAGAATCAGAGTTTTAAGAATTATTTGGGACAGTGATAACAAATATTTATTTCAGGATGAGTTGGGCTAATGCAGTGCCCAGCAGAGCTTTTTTTTCTTTTTTCATCCTGTCTCTTTTTGTAGGTGGAAGTAGCTGGATGCCAGTTTTCTGAGATTTGCCCAAACATGGATGACTTGCATGTTATGAAAGGATTTTGCCGTGTCAAATGTTTTCATTTCGTTTATTAGTTAAGACATACAATTCAAAACTCTTTGGCCACCTCTAGGAGTATGTATTTCATTAAGATTATGTAAAAACTATTAATGGTTTCACAATTGAAAACATAAGTATGTGCCTATTTGGGGAGGAGGGGGCATTCAAATGACAATTAACAGTAACAGAGTAACAGAAACTGAAATCTCTGGCCTACCTCTAGGTCCGTTCCCAAGAATAACATTGTTAGTCTCAGCCCCATTCTATTTAGAATTTAGTACTATTCATCTATATCCTGATATAATCATTCTTAAAACAATTAATTTTGCTCTCATTAGGAAAAAATAAAGAATTTACCTAAAACCTATCTCTGTTCCTCTTGTACATTGAAGGTTTGTTATAATTTCCCATTCTGCTAATGATTCTCATTTTAAAGCATTTGAATTGATGTTAATTGCATAAGGAATACAGTAATATTTCCTCCTGATAAAAATCTAAAATGTTACAAAAAGGCTGTTACCCCTTTGATTCTTATTTTGATCTACACAAATAATTGAATATTTGTAAGGCTGTGATACAATAATCACAAATAAGTGATACAATAATCACTTTGGCCTCCCAAAGTGCTGGGATTACAGGCATGAGCCACTGCGTCTGGCCAACATTTACTTTTAACACGTTACTGAAACTACTATTCAGGTTGAGTATGTACATAATGGAAGCTGACTCAAAATTTAACTGCTCCTATAAGAAAAAAAACTATGCGTTTTCATATTATTGTCCATCCATTCATTTATTCATTCATTAAATCGTGTATTTATTAATGCAGAGCCAGATATTATGAATACTCAGATGATTAAGAAACCATATATTACTCTCAAGAATACACTGTGAAGTGAAAAGATCAATGGTCAATCACAAACATCGATTTCCAAGCAAATATTGTCATTAGATCAATAGTAGCCAATAATAGGACCAAGCCTCCTTCCCTTTGGACTCCTATCCAGCTGTTGCCTCTGTCAGCATGCAGCTTCCTAATTTCTTTGTTATACAAGCTTTTCTACTGTTTTCTTCATATTTCTAAGGCCTCTGCCACCACTTTTTAACATCTAGTTTATTAATTGTCACTACTTAAGTTAATCTTTGTTCTAAGAAACATATTTTCTCAAAAAGATCTAGAAAGAGATAAGTTTCATTAATGGAGACGTTTTCATATTAAAAAGTTGCTGGAAACCGTTTTCTCATGCTTTTAAAAATAATTATTTTAAGAATAAGGTGGTATTCCAATAAAGGTCATAATTAACATAAACTTAATAAAATTTGACCTAGCGAAGGTTTACTTAATGTAAGCTTCATTAGAAATCTCTTTTATTTTAAAATATTAAACCTAATCAACCCAAACAAAATTACTCAGCATGCTGAATATGATACTGAATGTAGTTCTGTACAGTGTTTTCTTTAAATTTGAAAGGTCAATCCAGACTATCAAACCACGACCAGCAATTACCCATTACAGAATCGTCAATAATTTTAACTTTGAAAATAGTAGACAAAAAATGGGAGTTCATAATTATTTGCTGAATGAGTGAATGGGAGCTAGAACAGGACTCAGGCAACCTAGCATAATTACAACTAGTTTGTATTCCCTGGCCCTAGTTACCTCATCTGCAGAGTGAGATGCTTGGATACTGTTCGATTGTAACATATTTTAATGTATTAGGTTGGAGCAAAAATAATTGCAATTTTTGGCCTTACTTTCATTGGCAAAAACCACAATTACTTTTGCACCAATCTAAATACTTTCTATATACTGGTGAAGACAGAAATTCAATGATTCGAAAATAGAATAGGAATTTTTTCCCTTCCAAGCACTTTCAGTTTAGAAAAATGGCCAAAATTTCTGTCTGTGATAGTTCTAATATTGAAAAAGTAAAGGTAATATAAACCATAATAAACAGCATAAGTATATTTTATGTGATTATTTTGCTCATTTATTCCCCAATAATATATGACTATTTCCTGTGTGACATGCACCCCACCAAGTACTTAGTATGTAATATAAAAATATAAACATACCTCATTTTATTGCACTTTACTTTATTGTACTTTATATTATGTTTTTTACAAATAGAAGGTTTATAGAAATTCTGCATCCAGCAAGTCTATCAGTGCTCTTTTTCCAATAGCATGTCCTCACTTTGTGTCTCTGTGTCACATTTTGGTAATTCCCACAGTACTTCAAACTTTTTTATTATTAATATATCTGTTACCATTATCTGTCATCAGTGATATTGCATGTTATTTTTGTAATTGTATTGTATTGTAATTGTACTGGGGCACCTGAACTGTCCCCACAGGACAAATAAGATGGCAAACTTAATAAATGTTCTGTGTATTCTGACTGCTCCACCAACTGGACATTCCTATTTCTCTCTGTCTCCTTAGACCTCTCTATTACCTGAGACACAGTATTATGGAAATTGGGTTAATTAATAACCCTACAATAACCTCTAAACATTCAAATGGAAGGAAGAATCTCATCTCTCTCACTTTAAAGCAAAAGCTATCAATGATTAAGCTTAGTGAGGAGGGCGTATCAAAAGCCAAGATAGGCCAAAAGCTAGGTCCCTTGTGCCAAACAGCCAATTCATGAATGCAAAGGAAAAGTTACTGAAGAAAACTAAAAGTGCTCCTCCAGGAAACACACAATGATAAGAAAGTGAAAAACTCCTATTGCTGATGTGGAGCAAGTTTGAATGGTCTAGATAGAAGGTCAAACAAGCCAGATTTCCTTAATCCAAAGCCTAATCCAGAATAAGACTAACTCTCTTCAATTCTATGAATGCTGAAAGAGTTGAGGAAGTTGATGAAGAAAAATTTGAAGCTAGCAGAGGTTGGTTCATGAGGCTTAAAGAAAGAAGCCATCTCCAAAACACGAAAGTGCAAAGTGAAGAAGCAAGTGCTGTTACAGAAATTGCAGCAACCTATCCAGAAGATCCAGCTAAGACTTTTGATGAATGTAGCTACATCAAACAATAGATTTTCTATGTAGACAAAACAGCCTTCAATTAGAAGATAATGCCATCAAGAACTTTCACAGAAAAGAGAGGTCAATGTCTGGCCTCAAAGCTTCAAAGGACAGGCTGACTCTCTAATAGGTGAAAGGGACTTGCCTCGTCTCATGAGATTTTGGACTGTGGACTTTTGAGTTAATGCTGAAATGAGTTAAGACTTGGGGGACTGTTGAGAAGGGATGATTGTATTTTGCAATATGAGAAGGACATGAGATGTGGGAGGGGCCAGGGGTGAAATGATGTGGTTTGGATTTGCGTCCCAGCCCAAATCTCATGTAGAATTTTAATCCCCAGTGTTGGAGAAGGGGCCTGGTGGGAGGTGATTGGATCATGGGGGAGGATTGCCCCCTTGCTGTTCTTGTGATATTGAGTGAGTTCTCAGGAGATCTGGTTGATTAAAAGTGTGTAGCACCTCTCCCTGTCCTCTCTTCCTCCCGCTCCAGCCAGGTAGGATGTGCTTGCTTTTCCTTCACCCTCAGCCACGATTCTAAGTTTCCTGAGGCCTCCCCAGCCATGCTTCATGTACAGCCTGTGGAACCATGCACCAATTAAACCTCTTGTCTTTATAAATTACCCAGCCTCAGGTAGTTCTTTATAGAAGTGTGAGAATGGACTAATACAATAATTCTATAACTGCAGTTCTTTGTGAATTGGGATTTACTCTCTTCATTTTTTTTAAACTAAAACAAATGCAGAAATAAATCAGGGACTTCTACTACCAGCCATGATTGAAAAACAGGAATGAGATTTACCCTCCTACCTTAAATAACTAGAAATCTGAGCAAAATATATAAAACAGTGTTTTTCAGGCAATGGAACAGACTGCTGACTGCAGAGATTCCTAAGAATGTTGAAATTATTTCTAGTAGGAAATCTTTTGTTTCAAAGTTAAATCACTAAAATATCTAAAAACAGCTCATATTTCTTTTCCTAAACGTAAATGTCACATGTTAAGCAAACAAAACTTACAGTATAGTGTTTATTGGATAATATTTTCAAAATATCACATATTACTTTTTCTATTGCATACATTTTTGTGATTCTATTATGTGAGACTATGCCAAGCCAGTCTAGTTGGCATTTAATTGCTCCTGGCTTATGTAAGTACCAGTAGAATGTTTACCTTTAAATTTTAACTGCGCAGATGTGCATATGTTTCAATTAAGGAATAAAGAATGGAAAAAGAGAGGACAGAGAAAAAGAGGATCGCTGAAGAAGAAAGAATATTTTTTGAAGGACAGAGGCAAAATTCTCAAGAGAGAGCATATTTAGAAGAACATTAAATATATTCATAAATGTAGCCAAGTAAGCTTCATGGAGAGCTCTGAATTATCTTTGCAGCACAATTAATTCATTAAAGATATTCAATAATTTTTCTATACACTTTTTTCCTTAAAGCTATCATAATCATTAAAATGTTGAAGAAAAACTATTCAAAAGAAATTCAACTCAAACTAAAAGAATTTGAAACTAGTTGGTGTAGTAGAAAGAGATTATGGAGAGAAGTAGTATGGAAAATAAAATTGTAGGAAAGAAAAAGATGAACCCTCATTCTGGTCCTAGAAAGCAAAGATGTGGGGTTTAAAGTTTATTCTCTGAGTCAGTCATCTCCAAAAAGTGAGTTATTTTCTATTTGCAAATGATGAACCATTGAGGAAGCAATCATAAAAACAAATTTTTAACATTTATTTTCCTAAATATAACAATCATATGATAAACAAATAAAACTTAGTATTAACTATACACACCCAGTAGCTACACATATATAATTTAGAGAGAATTATACATCTGGATGTATGTTTAATATATACATATTTTTTTCCCAACTGGACTTGCATGATCAAAAATTCTCGAGATCGTAGTCCTAAGCAAAGAAGGAAGGGGCAACTGAAACTTCTTGAGCAAAAGAATAACAGGATCAAAGCAATGATTTAGGAACTCTTCCATTTTTTGTTTGTGGAGTTGTTCCCAGCTTCACTACTTTAGGGAATTAGAATGATTCAATCTTTAGAAGTTTCATACTCTTTCGCCACACCCAGGCTGTCACAGCCTTTCTTGCCTCTATTAGTGCAAAAGAAAGAGGCTGTACTGAGTGGTCATTTCGGGAAATTTTAAAGCGTAATAATTTGAAATGTTATTTTATAAGAACAAAATATGAAGAGCAGACATTTTCACCCTTTATGCAGCATTGACATTCAGGCTCTCAGAACTGCAAAGGATAATCAGGCATTTGCTTGTGGAATAAACTACCAAAATACATTGTGTGCTTTATTCTAGGTAGGGGAGGAAGCTGGCAATGCTCTTTAGCTTCTGAGAATGCTATCTAAAGGCATGGCATGGAAGGAATTTACTCAGCTTTCTGTTTTGGAGGGGATTTCAGACTGCTTCGGTTGACTATAATGTGTAAACTACTCTCAGTATAACAGCAGTGTGTGTGTGTGTTGTGTGTGTGTGTGTGTGTGTTTCTAAGTGAATTAAAGTTACTTTGCCAGAGTGAGGAGGGCCTAGTATTTAATCTTAACAATTAGCAAGCTTGAGAAAGTATTTAAATATCAAGAAATGACCATGCTAAACATGTAGTACATTTGCATCTTAATGCTGCTAAAAGAGAATGAACACAAATACAAAGACCATAAATCAAAGATATCATTCATCTTTCAGATGCGACTCCAGTTAAGACATAGGATTTTAAGAATGCATGATGGAATTAAAAGCTAAAAAATGTATATTTCGGTTTATAAACATTTCTATTACTTGAAAAAATATGTAAGGCTGGGCATAGTGGCTCACGCCTATAATCCCAGCACTTTAGGAGGCCAAGGCAGAAAGACTGTTTGAGCTCAGGAGTTGAAGACTAGCCTGGCCAACACAGGAGACCCCATCTCTAACAAAAAAATAATGATAATTACCTGGGTATGGTGGTGTATACCTGTGATCCTAGCCACTGAGGAGGCTGAGATGGGGGAATCGCTTGAGCCCTAGAAGTCGAGGCTGCACTGAGCCATGATCATGCCACTGGAATCCAACCTGGGCAACAGAGTGATACCCTGTCTTGAAAAAAAAAATATTTTTTGAAGTTTCCTTTTAAAAATTAAGAATTTTAGAATTTGTATATAAAACAAATGCTGTGAAAATAGTGATCACGTATTTTTGAAATATGGTTCTAAATCTATGGATCTGTGCTGGCCAACATAGTAACCACCAGACATATGTAGCTAATTACATTTCCAGATAAATTAATCAATTAAAAGAGCCTAAATTTAATAAAATTAAAAATTTAGTTCTTCAGTAATGCTTGCCACATTTCAAGTGTGGCCAGGTGCTACTGTTTGGACAGCTATATCATATCATAGTATTAGTATAGACTAATATTCATTTCTAAACTAAATCTGAAAATAATTTGGGAAATTCTGATAATAAAATACTTGACATTATTGTCTATGTTTACATTTGTGTATGTTTCCATAAACAATAACTATTTCGATAATCAAAAAGACTACTAAAGTTCTTTTTATTGTAGGAATGCTGAAATGAAACCATTTTACAGTTTTACATATGAGAGTGGTGCTGTAGATAGTAACAAATTATTATCATCCATTTGATTAATTCATAATGCATGCCACTTAAAATAACAGGATTGTTACAATGGTCTGTTATCATTCTTTCAATTAAACATGGAAATAATACATTTCACAAGCATCAAAATTAATATTCATTTGGCATTCTATCAAATTACCTCATAATCATTGTGAATTTCTCAATTAGAACTATAAACCCTTGCCTTACTCAGAATAATATTAACAGAATTTTTAAAACAAAAGTACAAAGCAGGTCATTTAAAACACATCTGTTATAAGTTTGATAAGTAATCATTATAATTAGTGCTTTTACTGAAGATTTTACTGGAGGAGTTCAGTTTGTTTGTGATTTAAAAGCCTATATAGAATAGGTATGTCACTATTAGGCAAGTTTAAACATAGAGAATTTAACATATGACCAAAAGATAACAGGATTTGATTCAGAAGGATATAGTCAGTAGTTTAATCCTGTTACATTTTAGGTATAATTTAACCCAACCACCCAATTTTATAGATGAAGTGATTAAGATGTATGACGTGTGTGTGTGTGTGTGTGTGAGAGAGAGAGAGAGAGAGAGAGAGAGAGAGAGAATGTGTTTGTATAAATTAATTGGCTAACCCAAAATACAGCCTAGTTTTCCAGAGTACCAAGGCAATAGCAAGGTTCTTTTATTTCTGTACCCTTATCAAAGAGGCTGAGAAAGGTGACATTAGCTTAGAAAAAAAAAGAAGAAAGGAAGAAAGAAAGAAAGAAAGAAAGAAAGAAAGAAAGAAAGAAAGAAAGGAAAGAAAGAAAGAAAATAAAGAAAGAAAAAAGGAAGAAAGAAATCCAGTGCCTTGTCTTATTATTAGCCATTAGAATATGGAACATGGTAATTCCCAAGGTTACACATAATTCATATCTGACATTCATGACTAGAGGAATAAATGTCCAGTAAACTGCACATAAATCATTATAAAATAACTCCTTCACACATTAACAATTAGAGTGGTAGGCAAAATGAAAACGATAAATTCAAAGTCTTGACTTAGCATATAAGACCCTGAACAATCTGGCTCCAACCTAATTTCTATTGCTTATATAACTAAACAAATCTTTGCTCTAATCAGTAAATTTTCAGTTCAATAAACATTTATTATGGTTGCCTACTATGTGTCTAGAATTGTTCCCAACATTAAGGATGGCCCAAGAAAGAAGGCACAGTTACTGTCTTCAAGAAACTGAGCAGGATGGAGAAACAAATATTTCTCTCTTCCTGGAGGATATTAACTTTATGATAAGAGAAAATAAATAATTGAAAAAGATAGTAAGAGCTGTGACAAACATCCCTCCTATGGAAAACATAAAATGGAGTTAACCCAGTCATTAAAGAGATAATACAAGATTTGAATTTTAATTAGTGAGATCTGAGATGGGTATTCTAGACAAAGGTCACCCACATTTCTCCTAAGGTTCAGACCCATTTACTGAATTGCCTCCTCCACGCTTCTTAGATGTTCCATAGTTTCATTAAATTTAATATACTATAATTTAACTGACTACCTTCCATTTTTCCGAAACCTGCATTTCTCCCTGCTAAACTCTTGAACAAGCTATACATCTGATGTTATCCTTCGCTCCTTTGCCCACACAAAATACTTCCTTTCAACTACAAAATACTTCTAATTCCACCACGAAGGATCTTTCAAATCCATTCTGTTGGCCCCCATCCTTGCTATCACTAATTTTGTTCAGGGCCCCATCATAGTTCACTTGGATAACTGCAATTACAGTAGGTCTCTCTTCCCTTAATGTTACCATTCCTCCGTCCACTTTATGAAGATAAAGTAATATTTTGAAAGGCAAATATGAACATGTCACCTCTTGCATAGAAACCTTTGATAGTTCTTCATTGCCCTGAACAGAATGAGCACTGCTAATCTCTCTACCTCATCTCAGACACCCGCTCTGCTATCTAGCAATAAGGAAAGTGTCTCAGTTCCTTCAACCCAATGTTCTCTTTGCTTCTGGGGTCTTCTATATCTATAGAACGCAACAGGTAGCCAGTGTATAACATGGCAACAGATGGAGCAAGAGGGAGAGAGAGGGGAGGTACCAGACTCTTTAGAACAAACAGATCTCACATGAACATAGAGTGAGAACTCACTCATTACTGTAAGAACACCACCAAGCCATTTACAAGAAATCTGCTCCCACAGTGCAAACACCTCCCACTAGGGCCACTGCCAATATTGGAGGTCACTTTTTAACATTAGCTTTGCAGGGGACAAAACATCTAAATTATACAAACTAGATTCAAGGATATTATATTTTTAGCAATTTTGAATAAATAATTTTTGAAAGCATGTGATATGAAGCAAGTGCAATTCTCACAAACCTCTTATCTCCTTCAGCATCTTATTAGAGAAAGTCTCCAAATCTCAGAAGACAATTTTTGAGTATTGCTGCAGAGCCTACGTTTTACCCATTTCTTTGACTAGAAAGAAAATTAGAATATTCAGCAGAGTAAAAGTGGTAGAAAAAGTTGTGATTACCTTCCAATTGCCCTTTATCCCCAGCTGCTATTCACTAAACAGACTGAAATCTCTCTCTGCTGCAAACCTCAGGAAGTAAAGAGATATGTCAGGAAAACGCTCACATCCCATGTACCCACAGTAAATTTTGTGTATGGGAGAAACAGAGAGAACCATCTTGGAGAAAGAAAATCAATTCTCTCTTAATTGGGTGTTCTAAGAGGTTAGAACACTGAGTGAAGGCTGGGGCTTGGTTAGATCAGGAGATTAAAAACAACGATTTTAGTATAAGTATCAGTTGACCTAGAAGGAGGGAAGTAAGAATGTGAGGAGGAGAGTTATAATTGTCTTGTGCTGATGAGCATGTATGTATCTCTCATATGTAAAAGCATCTGATGCACAGATGATTCTTTACAAATACCCATTAATCATATTCACTCCCAGAATACAACTTTTTGTTCACTATCTAAATGCATTTGTATGTGTTTGGCTATATTAAGTACTTAAGTTATATTCTGCCAACGGAAGTATAACATAAGTGATATAAGGTTATAGATCTAGAATATTCCAGAAACTAAGAATCATTTCTCTTCCTATGTATCTCAAAATGCTCTCTCTGTGTATGTAAAAAGAATCCTAAATGCATCTGTTTTGTTCTGCCACCCACTAGCACTAGCACTCAGGAGAATCATGTAACTTCCTTAGATCTCATATGTAAAATGAGGCACTTCATTATTTCACTTATAAAGTTCTATGTGCACACACCTAATAAATTTATCATGCTCATAGAACAAGATGTGCTCATGATAGAGATGTGAAATCAGCTTCATACATCGTGACATGTTTATAGTATCAACCTTTAAGTGTGCGTATGTAGATTTATTTTTGCTTGTAGCAATAGTACAGTACCCACACCTTTAAAATAAAGGGAGTCCTCCATCGTTAAATTCTTAAAGCCAACTAGTTAAGATAAAATTAATGAACTTGTAACTGTATTTGGGTAAAATTAAAATAAATATAAAAAATATAAGGAGTTGTTCACATGTCTCTTTTCTGGTTAAGCATATCAATTTTCAGACAGGTCTACTGAAAAGCTTGATTTTTTTTTCCTTGCCCAGTCTTTAAGATTATTGGTTCTGACTTGCATAATATCATACATTTAACTGCAGTATTTGTTGAATTAATCAACGGATAATGAGCAGAATACACTACTTTTACACTAACAAGAACAAGTTTTACATTTTTTCTCTTTCAAACTCTGCAAAACTATATGTTCAAAGGTAACATATCTCAAAAGAAACCTTTACGAGTTTTTTTGTTTTTTAAATTGATCTAACCCTAAGAATGCATTCAATTGGCCACTGACGCTCATAAGAGTGTTTTTAAATGTTAATTATCTCCTCTTTATCCTTGATATTTTTTCTGCATCAAGTATGGGTCAATGCACACTTGTATTCATAGAGTCTCTCTTTGAGTGATTCATTGATCCTGATATGTTTTGGATTCTAAGATAAGAAATTATCAAATATAACATTAATTTGTTTATGACATTTTTGGAGAAAAGAGGCACTAATTTTTTTAAGGAAGAGTGTACACTGATTCTAAGAAGGACTCACATTTATAATATGTGGAAATATAGGAGGAAACACTGTGACTTAGAAAAAAGGAAATATATATGCATATTTATTTGTACAAATATGTACATATTTTCCATCTGTATGTAAATGCATATATATATACACACACACATATATATATACCGTGTTAACAGCTTCAGACACAACTTACTTCTTTGTAGTTTTAGCATTTGATGCCTAAAATAACTAACCTAGGAAAGATAGTTCAACAGATTGAATTTTGAGAAAGAAAAAAAAATTAGGGTTGCAGATTTTAATCCCAGATCTGCCACTTCTTTCTAAAGTATATGGCCTTGGCAAGTTACCTAGTTTATCTTACCTAGATTCCTCATTTGTGAATAGCTTATATTAATAATATTCCATATAATGCTGTTATGAAATGATACATAGAAAATTCTTAGGATAAAGAATGTATGGTGTAACTGCATATATAGGTAACACAATTTTAAATTGGATCTTTTCTCTTTCTGTTTCAGCTGAGGCCTTTGAGATACTATGTGAACTGCTCCGACATCCTGAAGAGAAGGTCTGGATCATTTAAGTAGGACTTGCAAAGAAAGTGGCCTAGATCCTTAGCTGAGCTGATCACTTACCTCAAACCTATAAAGAAGTGGAGGGGCCAAGAATAGGTGTTGGATGTCAGCAGGAGAGTTTCATCAAAGAGCTGTCAGTTTCATCTCAACCTTACCCTCCAGGAGAGGTAAGATGTCCTCTCTCTCACAATAGATGAGTTTGACTTTTGGTCCTGGGCATCTGTGGTACTCAGTGCTTAGGGCTGGCTCCATGCTTTAAAATATGTATATGTGAGAACTGCATGAACTCGCCAGTGGGGAGATGAAAAAGAAAGAAAAAAGTCAGGAAGCTCCAGAAGCTTTCTACATTTCCATTTGAGATAAGGATAAGGATGCCTGAATGTTTTTCTTGAAGAAGAAGTGAACAAATGGAACAGAAAGCTATATTTTACCTGAGAGAGGAAAGAGAGTGCATAACTGTTTCTCATGAACCACAGTGAAGTTTGAGAGCATAGGCTCAGAACCAACTCAAATTCTCTACACAAAGATTGCCTGGAGAGTCAAGGTGAGCACCCCTCCCACGCACACACCTGCCAATGCACACACAAAAGACAGAGGAAGACTACAGGATTGCAAAAGGAGAGAGGAGGAACACAAGTGGCTAGCTGAAGGAAAAGTATTGCTTAAATTTGGGGATCACTGCTGAAGGTTTCCAATAGTACTCCAAAAAAATAGGAGACCACATGAATCATAATCAATCTCAAAGGAATCCATCATAAACACTGGTCACAGCTGGAGGTAACCAATACTCTATTGGTGTCTGTCCTTGTTCATGTACTTGTCTCCCCACCACTCCAATCACTGAAGCTGAGTCTCTTGGGTGGTGTGCAAAGGAGATCGAATCCAGCCAAGTGACAGGATGAAAGAGAATCTGACCACACTCTCCATCCTTGCCACAGACTTCCAAGCTCAAAGGGTCCTGTAGTGAGAGAGGAATGGCTCTTTGTTTTTTGTGTTTTGTTTTGCTTTGTTTTGTTTTGTTTTGTTTTGTTTTGAGATGGTGTCTCCCTCTGTTGCCCAGGCTGGAGTACAGTGGTGCAATTTCAGCTCACTACAACCTCTGCTTCCTGGGTTCAAGCAATTCTCGTGCCTCAGCGTGCCTGAGTAGCTGGGATTTACAGGTGCCTGCCACCACACCTGGCTAATTTTTGCATTTTTAGTAGAGACAGCAGAGATGGGGCTTTGCTACGTTGGCCAGGCTGATTTCAAACTCCTGACCTCAGGTGATCAGCCCACCTTGGCCTCCCAAAGTTCTGGAATTACAGGTGTGAGCCACTGCGCCCAGCTGAGAGGCTCTTTTTAAATTTTAAAATATTTAATTGACAAATGAAAATTATATATAATCAAGGTACACACATGATGATTTAATATGCTTGTACATTATATATTGACTACCACAGTGTAATTAACATATCCTTCACCACCCACAGTTATCATTGTGGAGTGTGGGGCAGGGGTGAGAGTTGAGGACACTTATAATCTGCTGTCTTAACAAAGTTCAAGTAAACAATACAGTATTAGTAACTAAGGTCACTATTCTATACATTAGATGCCCAGAAATTATTCATCTTATAATACAGTTTGTACCCTTTGACCAAATTTCCTGAGCTGCTCTGTGCTCCCCACCACCCCTGTCAACCACCATTCTGCTGTCTGCCTCTATAAGTTTGACTTTTGAAATTTTGGAGGTTTTAAAGATCACTCTGGTCTAAACCTAAACTAGCCAATTCAGTAACCACTAGCAGCATGCAACCACTTAAATTTAAATTTAAAATAATTAAAATTCCAGTTTATCAGTCACACTAGCCAGATTTCAAATACTCAATAACTACATGCAGCTACTTTATTGGACAGTGCAGATATTAAAAATTTCTATTAGACAGCACTGGTGCCATATATATTAATTAGTGAACTAAGAGTTTGGTTATTTGTTCCTAAAAGTTATCAGAAGACTTTTTTTTTTTTTTTTTTAGATGGAGTCTGGCTCTGTCGCCCAGGCTGGAGTGCAGTGGCACTGTCTCAGCCTACTACAAGCTCCACCTCCTGGGTTCAGGCAATTCTTCTGCCTCAGCCTCCCATGTAGCTGGGACTACAGGCCCCACCACCACGCCCGGCTAATTTTTTGTATTTTTTGGTAGAGACGGGGTTTCACCATGTTAGCCAGGATGGTCTTGATCTCCTGACCTCATGATCCACCTGCCTCAGCCTCCTGAAGTGCTGGGATTACAGGCATGAGCCACCGCACCTGGCCTATCAGAGGACTTTTGTTATTACCTGAGTATTGGCAGATAACATGATTGCACAGAGTAGGATTAAATGGCCCAAAGAAGAACAGAGTGGTTGATCTGATTTCATTTGATGAGTCGCAGTTCTTCAGTGCTCTGTTTCTATACCCAGGTAAAACTAGTTGCCTAAGCAAAAGTATTGATTATTATTGAAAATAATACAGATCAAATATAGTGCCTGGGCATCTATCTGTCTCCATATTCAACTTTTTTTTTCTTGGAAAATTTTGGGTAGAGTGAGGGAAGAATATAAAAAATCCAACGAAGTCATTTAAACCAAATAAAATGATAACGCTTGTGATACTCTAAATGTGGATTCTAGATTTTAAAATTGAATGTAAAAATAAAAAGACCACTGAAGTGTTATAAATATTGTAAAAAATTTGTGGGGTTGAAAATTTGAAAATTACTTATCAACTTATTTCTTCAAACTTTTGTAAATTTTATTCCATTTTTAAGTCTTATAGTAATCACTAACATGCATCATTTAGATGCTTGAAAATATTCTTGGACTCTCGTGTGTTTTGTAACAACAATCATAGTTTTCTTTTCAGTCATGTGCATAACCTAGAACAGAAGGCAATTCAATTTAGTCTCCTTACGAGATATTTGTTCTCTTTTTGTCCATTACTTCCTCAAGATTTAATGTGACATATTAAAAACATAAAATCATATTAAATACTTTATCATAAACACCAACCTACAAAAAAATTTCTTAGTACATTACTCCATGGGGAAATAAATGTAAGCTTTCTGCTGAAAACATATGGCAAGCTCACAAATAGTGCTTTTGCAGGTGTTTTATATGGGAATAATGTTGCTGTAAGTCTCCAGAAAAATGATAGCATATTAGTGCTAGAGACACTAAAGCACTTAAAGTCCGATCACCGCCTTTGACCGTTGTGGAAATTGAGGCCTGTTGCCACTTTCCTTGCATGGCAGCACAATAGGAGAATTAAGAAAATAGATTGGAATTGAAGAAACTAAATCCCTGCCCTGACCCTGGCCCATATCTACTGGGCAAATTTGGGCAAGTAGCTTAATAGCTCTAGGTTTCAATCTCTTCCCATATGAACTTAGAATAATAATGCCAAATAATATAATTACAAACTGATCAATTTCTTATGAGACAGATGATGTTCGTAACATACAATTTATGGTAGCAATCATTTTTTTCTCCTCCATTAGTGCTTTAAA
This sequence comes from Pongo pygmaeus, assembly GCF_028885625.2. Lineage (NCBI taxonomy): Eukaryota > Metazoa > Chordata > Mammalia > Primates > Hominidae > Pongo > Pongo pygmaeus. The sequence continues at coordinate 96,294,593 of NC_072377.2, forward strand.
TTTTTCTATAATTACCTGCTTAAAGTCACAAGACAAAGTGAGTGAAGTCCCCAGCCATTCACTTTCCTCTGTTGCCCTCTGCTCAGGGATCCCAGGATCTCAGGTACCGGCAGCAGGGGTGAGCCCTGCTGAACTTTTTTCCCAAAGTAAGCCTTTAGCACCAGAGTAGGATTAGGAAAGGAAATTGAGGTGGCATCCACTCTCAGCTACATTTGCTTCCAGAATCCTCTTTCACATTTTCCTGCCCCCAGAACGGAGGAAATTCTGCCCTTCTCTCAGTCCCAAGTCCTTTCCCATTTCCGTTCCCAGAACAAGTGAAAATTTTTTCGGGGAAAAATACGCTATCTTATACATGAGTTTTGTGTGCAGGATTTTGCATATAAACTATCCTTGGAACAGTCAAGGGACAAACTGGAAACAAATCAGTATGCACAGAGCAGGAAACTAGAGGATTTGAGACTGAACCAAGAACCACTCACTACAGTGTATAGCCTATGTTGGGGAAACAAATGGCTATAAAAGAGGACACTGGGGTTTTTCTAAATTTAGCTTCCAAAGTACTTAACAATTCCAGGCATACTTCAGGCAATCACCAATAATTAAAGTAAAAGGTACAAATCTGTCAAATAAATGAGGGAGTATAGCCAGACACATTATATTCTGGATAGTGCACAGGGATCTAACTGGGCTGGGTATGAGACTTAAGGAAAACGACCCTTGTCCTGAAACTCTAAAATTTATGTGCTGCATGACAATGGGAGCACTGGCCTTTGTTCTATCAGGAGCTGGAGTACAAGTTTTGCAACTAGAGTTTGTGTCATGGGAGAGCCTTCGCCTCACCCTCTGTTCTTACACCAGCAGTGAAGTACAGCTGGTCTCCATCCCTCGTAGATTTTAGTTCTAAAATGACCTGTTCTTTAAGGACATCCCAAAATCTCAACTGAAGTGTACAAAAATAAAAAATATATAATTTTATATTTATGCAAGAGAGAAATGTATTTATATAAATATAAAATTATATTAATTTAGATAATTTTATAAATCATATTTTATAATTATAATATAATTATTATTTACTTTAATTATCAATTATATTAATTTTATGAATAACTATTTAAATTATAAATTTATATATACATAAAGAGAGAGAATTGAGATTGGACACCATCTCAATTCCCCCTCTTAATCCTACTCTGGTGCAAATATATATATATATTTTTTTTAATTTTTAAAATTTTCAAATCCAGTATCTACATAAAATTGCCATTTATTTCTTCAGATAACAAAAACATAATATCAACCAATCACACATTTCCTATACTTTGATTGTGTTTATATTCTGAGGCACTTTGAAGTAGCATCGTTACTGAAACACCAGGGGTTTGTTCCAGGCCCTGCTGCTTGCCACACAGAAAGCCAATCACTGAGATAATGAGTATTGCCTGTGAAGAAGGCTTTAACCAGGTGCTACAGATGAGATGGGGGAACAATCTCATATCTGCTCAACTGACTGAAATTAGGGGTTTATAATGCAGTGAAGAAATGTAACTATGTGCGGGAAAACAGCAGTTAGGGAGGGATAAGGAAGACATGCTGGTCAACAGGAAGCAGAAAATCAGTTGAAGATTATGACAGGTGAGGGGTCTGGTGACTTATCGTCTAGTTTCAGTGATTTGCTAAGTTTCAGTTCTTTGATACCATCTGGGAGGACTGATGGCTATTCTCATGAGAAAGGAACTCAGATTAGACAAATGAAACTTTCTCAATTTTTAATACTGGGAAGGTCAATGTCTATGTTTATTCAGAAGGAATTGTAAAGATCAGTTCTACAGGACAGTTGGGCTGGTTTCAGTCTCCCCTTTTCTATTTATTAATTCCTCAATCATGGAGAATCTGGTATCAATTTCTCTGGTTGCTTTATGATGAAGAGAGGTGTTGTGGACAGCTCCAAACGTAGCCACCCATGAATTAATGGTTAATCTAATTCTATAGTTTTCTTCTGCAACACAATCTTTCTCTTCAGTCATATAAGAATAAAATATTCTTAAGGATAAGGCCTATCTTTCCTGAATATTACAACATTGTAACCATAACACAGTTTTTCCTCATTACCTAAAGGAGAAGATCTGAATCCAATTCAAATTACTGATTTAATTTAATTACCTTGGAAATAAACAGCATTTAAACATTTCTACTCTCACCTAGTTTTCCAAATAATAAAATATGTGTGCTATTTCTGTTCTGTAAAATATACGTACTATTTCTGTTCAGAACTTATGAAGATAAGCCTATTTTCTTTTCCAGGAAACTTAAAGCATTTATAGCTCTCTAAATCATCAGAGGTAAGCAAAACCAATCCAATTTTAAATAGCTGGTGTGTTGTATCATTTTTTGGAGGCTTGACAAAGGTAGCTTGGGAATTTTACATAAATAGAGCAAATGATGAGTTGTTGGAAATGCATAGGAAACAAATCACAATTCATGGAACCAAATACAAGCCTTCCAGCAGAAAGTAAAAAATAAAATAGTGGTTTTATGTATGTATATATAAGTGAAACCCAAAGGAGATCAAAGAGTAAATAAATGAAAATTAAAAGCAAAATCAACTGAACAGAAAACTAACCCCAAATTTTTCTCCTGCTCAGTTTACCTTAGAGGCTACAGTGTTACCCAGGGTCTAAAAAAGAAAATACAAAAAAAGATGAATATTTTGTTCCCGATACATAAATTAACATCTTTAAGTCTCCCAACACCACATACATTTTGTGCAATTAAGAAGTTTACTTCAAGCACATAACCAGTAAACATTTTAGTGCTAGTACTATCTATGCAGAATAGCAAACACAGTATGAAACAAAGCAATGAAAGCATCTTTATGAAATTTGTTTCCATGGTAAATCTGGCTTTGTGCTTACCTATAGTAAAAAGAAATTTTCAAACACTAGCATATTTCTTTACATTATTTCATATTTTACCTTTATCAAGATTAGGAGCTTTGATTATGAGCAATGTTAATTAGTTGAATTTTTCCAATTTTCTATCTTGTCTTAAAGAATGTTTTATTAACTAAACTTTTTCAAGTTCCTATTTTCTCTGAATGTACATGAAGATAAACACAGAGAGAAACAGGAATAAATGTACCTATGACTTACACGGACCATCTATGATACGCTTTGACTTCCTATTTTGTCCTAAATTCTTTTTTTTGATAACCAGTCATTTTATTACAAAAATTTTCATAATTCATAATTTGAATAAACAGATAATTTCTGAATTAGATAAAATTATTCTTTTCCTCAATAAAAACCCATCTTCTTTAGCACATTTTATATACAGAATTATAACCTTAAATTTTAGTGAAAGTCTAGGAAGCAATAAATCCGGAACAACTATCAGATGTTAGCATTTGATAGCTGAAAACATTCCATAATTTTTTAAAACATGTGTTCCCATATCATAACCCTCTAGTAATTGGGAATGACCCAAACATCAAAGGAACATTAAAAAAATTCTAAGATTTTTAAATTATACAAAAATTTCCTTATGGTAAAAGAAAAACTTTAGCCCAATTAAAGAGTTTAATTGAGCAAAGAACGATTTGCAAATCAGGCAGCCTCCCACACCAGAGTAGGCTAAGAGACTCTGGTGCAGCCATGTGGTAGAAGATTTATGGATAGAAAAAGGAAAGTGATGTACACAAATCAGAAGTGAGGTACAGAAACTGCTGGATTGGTTATAGCTCAGTGTTTGTCTTAGTCGAACACGATTTAAACAGTTGGCCACATTTGATTGGCCAAAATTCAGTGATTGGCACAAGAGTACAGTATAGTCTGTTTACACTTCTATTTAGGCTATGATTCACGATGTACAGAGAAACTTTTAGGCCAAACTTAAAATACGTAAGGAGGCAGTTTTAGACTAAACTTGATTTAACAGTTCCCTCCTTTTGGTCATCCTCTCAAAATTGAGAGGATGACCAAAAGTTTAGTGATTGATGGCACTATCATCATTGTAACTGTACTTATTTGCTCTTGAAAACCACTGGAAAATAGAACTATGGATTTTGTAGGATGGGAACAAGGACTTCAGGTCATTTTTTTAAAAGGGTTCCAGTAGAGGGTATCTCCTTATGCCGGAACATCCTGTTTACAAGGGGAAAAAAAAAAAACCCTAAACCTGGTCTTTTCTAGGATCTATGTGTTTCCTTAAAGTCTTAGTTTGATTATGTCACATTTATCATAAGTGACTCCATTTTGGTTTGATCTGGTCTTTTGGGGTCTACTGCATGAGCTCAGTCCAAAACAATGGCCTCCAATAATTGTCTTTAAAAAAAATCTCCCATTTAGTCAAGTTCTCCTTAGGTAAGAGTGTGACCAAAACTAATTTAGATATACAATTTGAATGAGCTCCATGGTCTAAGTTAAATTATCTATGATAAGCCATCAGTTGTCAGTGCTATGCACCTAAATCGGGGAAACAACTGGTATTCAAAAGGACGTAAGTCCAATGTCAAGCATGGAGAACCAGGACGGCTGCCTTACCCTTCCTGAGTCCTGCATTCCATGACTCATCATGAAAATGATAAAAATGACCCCAATTAAATATATTTTGCTGTGGTAGCTTATAAACTGCTAAAATAGTGTATGACCAATGTTTGGTTTGTCGAACCAATATTCCTGGGAACACAAAGCTTCAGGTACATTCCACAACGTGATAGGCCACTTAAACATTTGTAGAGGGATACCATTCAGTTGTCATTTTCAACATTTTCAACAATGTTGCCATCATTTTGGGTTTCCAGTCTCAGAATTCATTTACAGGTTATGGTGCCCTCATGGTCACACACTTTTCACTCTTGTCATTACAGTTGAAGACAGACCATTTGATATTCTAGAGATGGCTGCATGCAAACTTGTAAAGCTTTTCAGAGACCACAGTGCACCAGGGAGACTACTATTATGACTATCAGGAGGATAATACCAAGAGTTTGGAGTATGCTCCTTACCCAGGGTCTCCATAAAGCAAACAAACTAAAATCAATAGATCAAAGAATGAGCTAGATAAAGAGTCTACTTGCTTTAACTAAGCAGTCTCTTCATTAATCCCCTACTATTTAATCTCTGTAATATCCAATGTGATATATTTCTCCATGGGCAACAAGTGCCAGTAGCTGCACGGTTACTTCTCTGTTTAGCCAGGAAGTAATCTAGAACAATTCTATTATTTAGCATCACTTTCATGAGATAATTTAAAGTCTGTTGTGTAATCATAGCTTTTACAGGAGAATCTGCTAGGGAGCCTATGGTGAGGAACGAATTTCTAATCATTGCCTCCTTTACTAACTATCGAAAAAAGGACCTAACAAATGATGCCCTTCTAGAAGAATGATGACCTTCTGGCAATGTTCTTTTTAACCCACACTGTAGGTTGAGAGGAGTTCTTTCTGACTGATTGTGGAGCAATGTACATACCATTAAAATTTCTCACCTATGTTGGGCCTTCATCTTCCATCTATCAAGGCATTAGTTTATTGTATTAGTCCGTTCTTGTATTGCTATAAAGAAGTACCTGAGACTGGGTACTTTATAAAAAAAAAAAAGTGGTTTAATTGACTCACAGTTCTGCAGGTTGTACAGGAAGCATGGCTGAAGAGGCCTCAGGAAATTTACAATCATGGCAGAAGTTGAAAGAAAAGCAGTCACATCTTCACATGTCAGAGCAGGAGAAAGAGTGAACGGGAAGGTTCCACACACTTTTAAACAACCAGACCTCATGAGAACTCTATCACAAGACAGTAATAAAGGGATCATGTTAAACCATTAGAAACCACACCCATGATCCAATCACCTCCCACCAGGCCCCACAAACACAGGGGATTACAATTCAACATGAGTTTTGGGTGGGGACACAGAGCCAAACCATATCTGTTATCCATGTATAAGTCTGGCTGCAGCATCCTTCACAAATAAAAGTATACCCCATGAGTGCACACAACAGATTCCATTTTTACTTCTATTGTTTATAGAGGCATAAGCAAGGGGAAAAATTCAAAGATAATAGTCTCATGGTACTAGACAAGTCTTGATCTGTGATCTTGGGAAAAAGCTTCTGTGATCTTGGGGAAAAGGATGCCATCTTCTGGGCAGAAAATCATCCCTGGTTAGCTTTACCTTAAGGGTTCCCAAGGATGTCCAGTTTCAAGAGTGTGGAGGGATGCTTCTGAGTTGTAAGATTATGAACCCAAGGTTCAAAGTCCTGAAGTTTTGCTGCAATATGGATGGCAGGAGCAGTCTTTCTCTGGTGTTCTCAGACAGTTCAATCTTTGGGTTATGGATTATGAAGGGGTTGATCGTCCTCAGTCAGTGAACCATGAAAAGCTTTCTGTACCTGGTGAAAATACACAGTGGCATAATAAGCTACTGTTATAACATCAGCTCTCTTGAATGGAAAATCTTTTATAGAACCAGAAAACATGTGTTGAAAATGACAACTGAATGATATCCCTCTACAAATGTTTAAGTGGCCTATCACGTTGTGGAATGTACCTGAAGCTTTGTGTTCCCAGGAATATTGGTTTGACAAACCAAACATTGGTCATACACTATTTTAGAAGTTTATAAGCTACCACAGCAAAATATATTTAATTGGGGTCATTTTTATCATTTTCATGATGAGTCATGGAATGCAGGACTCAGGAAGGATAAGGCAGCCGTCCTGGTTCTCCATGCTTGACATTGGACTTACCTCCTTTTGAATACCAGTTGTTTCCCCAATTTAGGTGCATAGCACTGACAACTGATGGCTTATCATAGATAATTTAACTTAGACCATGGAGTTCATTCAAATTGTATATCTAAACCATTTCAGTATTGGCTGATTTAGCATGAAAACTGGCAAAGTATCTCCTTGGTATTTAATTAGTTTCTGTTCTACTTGGGTTAGCAGATTTGCAAATCAGTCAGTCTTTTCACTGAAGTTCCAGGAATTCAGCCAGATGTGGTGGCTCACACCTGTAATCCCAGCCCTTTGGGAAGCTGAGGCAGGCGGATCACTTGAGGACAGGAGTTTGAGACCAGCCTGGCCAACACGGTGAAACCCCATTTCTACTAAAATATACAAAAATCAGCCAGGCATGGTGACACACACCTGTAATCCCAAATACTCAGCCGGCTAAGGCACGAGAATTTCCTGAACCCAGGAGGCAGAGGTTGCAGTGAGCCAAGATCGTGCCACTGCACTCCAGTCTAGGCAACATGTGTCAATAACATAAACTTCTGACATTTAATTGTATTTATTATTCTACATGCCTTTTTTTCATTAAAATTAAATTCATTACCAGTTCCTCTGGCTACATGATTGCACATCTTTGAAAACTGTTCTCTTCCATATTGTTCTCCATAACACTTGCAGTGAAAATTTTACATACATTTGTACAATACTGGATTATATTAAACTAGCAATTTGAAATTTCCATGAATATACACTCTAGGAATATACAATTTTCATGGAAGTATAGTTTTGCTTACTTTATGTTATCAATATCCTGCACAAAATGCACAACATCTAGTAATTCTCAATAAATAATTATTAAAATAACGAACAACCATTGCTAATGCAGTACTTTGGCCTGTTCTCTTCTCATTATTGAAATATTTTGCCCTACACAATTCTCCAATTACAAAGATCATATTCAACTTCTAATGCTAGCTCAAATAACACTCTCTCCATTAGTCTTGGCCTAGTCTCTTAGCTAGACTTTACCTCTTTTGCTCTTGAACAGTATATTTATTTTTAATATTTTTAAATTTGAGATAATTATAGATTTATATACATTTATCAGAAATATGACAGAAAAAGTCTATGCATCATTGTGTGGTAATATTTTGTATAACTATAGCACAGTATTACAACTTGAAAATTGATATCAGTGAAATCCATCAACCCTATTCAGACCTCACCACGTTTATATGCACTTTTATTTATTTATTTATTTTTGAGACAGGGTCTCACTCTGTCGCCCAGGCTGGAGTTCAGTGGTGCATCATGGCTCACTGCAGCCTCAACCTCCTGGGTTCAAGCAATCCTCCCACCTCAGCCTCTCCACTAGCTGGGACCAAAGGCACACACCACCATGCCCAGCTAATTTTTTGTAGAGACCGGTTTCACCATTGCTCAGGCTGCTCTCTAACTCCTGGGCCCAAGTGACCCTCCTGCCTCAGCCTCCCAAATTGCTACGATTACAGGCATGTGCCACTGCGCCTGGCTGCACTCATTTGTGTTTGTGTGTGCATTTGGTTCTTTGTAATATTATCACATTTGTAAATTTCTATGATTATTACCATAATAAAGATACAGAACAGTTCCATCCTAAGTACTCCGGGTGCTACTGTTTATTGCCATAGCCATATCTTTTCCCCTTAACTCCTTAATCCCCAGCAACCACTAATCTATTCTGCATTTTATGTCGTTTAAAAATGTAATATAAATGAAATCACATGCTAGGTAACCATTTGAGATTGATTTTTTTTTTTTTTTTTATTCAGTGTAATACTCTTGAGATCCATCCAAATTATCGGGTGTAACAATAGTGGTTCCTTTTTATTGCTCAATAGTATTCCATGGCATGAATGTGTCTATTTATTCACACATGGGAGGACGTTTGGGTTGTTTCCCATTTGAGGCTATTATGAATAAAGCTGTTCTGAACATTAATGATTAGGCTTTTTTGTGAACATTAAGTTTTTATTTCTTTGAGACAAATGCCATAAAAAACCATTTTAATATTGAGGAACTATTAAAAGATTAATTGTTGGTGGAAATGGAAACTTGGAGTCTCTATGAAACTGAGTTTCCATAAAAGATAAGTATTGTATTGTTAGGTAATGTATAGAACTTGTTTAATAACTACAACATAATGAATATTTGATTCGGTCAACTTTGGTTCTATCTAGAGAGACAATATTGTGATCATGGGTACTTGATGCACACACACAATAAAAAAATGCAGTCAATCTACTAATTATTTGCAGTGCATTACAAAGAACATACTGTTTGATGTTTTTATTGAACAACTGAATTGTCTATTAGTTCCAGACAACCAGAGAGTTACTATTGATCTTGATGTTTTTTTAAGTTGCTTGTCAGTCAAGGCTACATCCTTTATGCAACATTTTTTTCTCCAGAATGTGCTTCAATTTTCTGAATGAGACACAGTCTTTGCTTTCTAATTCACTGAAAAGAAAGAGCCCACTCAATATATGTTCTCTTATCTCAGGATAGTTCTGTTATTGTTCTCATTTTTTATTACTTCTTAACCAGTATAAAAGAATGTGTGTATGTAAATATGTTCCAATTGTGGAAGGTAATACACACCTTAGATTCCATACCTTCATAATTCTTTACTCTCCTTCTTCATTTAGTTTCTGTTTTTCTGCCTTCAAATATACAAAGCCTCATTCTGTAAAATTGTTTTATTTAGTACTCTTGAAGTTTTTTTTTCCTTTTAATTATCAAACTTTTCATATGTGTGGTTCATAACGTCAGGTTTCACTTTCTTTCAAGCTAATCCTTTATTAACTCTCTGAAATGCGTTTTTCATTCTTACCACTCAGCTAAAATGACAATTCCAACTTTGACAACAGTAGTCTTTTTATTCCATAATAATAATAATAATAATAACAGTCTCTCTATTGCCATGCTTTCTGACACTACTGTCAAAGTTGGTTACCTATTTCATCTAAAAATTTTCTCCTGTCAGGGGTATCTAGAATAGTTTCTTGTTTTACTTGAAATAAATATTCAAGTTAGATGGTTTCTTCTCCATCCTGTGAGGGTTTCCATGTTCCTTCTTTTTTTGAAGCATGAATCAGCTAGACTAATTAAGATGCCATCGAAAGAAAGATTTAGGATCGTGTTCTCTGACCATGGAGTGGAGGCCTTAACAGGAACCAAGTGTCAAAAGGGACGGTAAGGCCAGATGCATTAACATGCATCACACTTCAGTGAATTTCTGGCATATACCCTGAATGAAAGACAGCACCCATACACAGCACCACGTGAGCCTTTATTTTATTTATTTATTTTTGCTGTTAGGGTGAACCCTGACTTCATTTCTATTCCTCTTACTGCCAAATAAATATCACTCACAATCTCAAAAAATGTTTTACAGAAGTAATAAGAATGTTGCATCAAAAAATAAAGAATTCATGAACAGGTTTTTTATGCTCCATCTCTCCAGAAAGAGAAAAGTCAACTGCATATATGGTAAACATTTTTAAACTTTTGTTTATAATTGACATATAATAATTGTACATATTTATGAGTACAGTGTGATGTTTCAATACATGTATACATTGTATACAATTCAAACCAAGGTATTCATCATATTCATATTCTCATGCATTTGTCATTTATTTGTGGTGAGAACATTCAAAGTCCTCTCTTATAGCTATTTTGAAATATACAATACGATATTGTTAACCATAGTCATCCTACTGTGCAATAGAACACCGGAATTTATACTTCCTATCCAACTGTAATTTAGTACCCATTAAGCAGTCTTGAAAATCTTTCAAAACACTTCATTCTGAAGATTTGATTCAGGTTTATCTTGACCTACAATTTCCTATTTAGATACAGATTGAAAAGGAATGTTTGTTACCTACACTTCTGGATCACAGTACCTTACTTTTCAATGGCATCCTTGACATAGCTTAAGAAAATAATTCAGATGCCAAGACCATACTCTCCACATGTGTGTGAGCGTGCACACACACACACACAGATATGTTGACATGTTTACTAGGAAACCAAAAAAAAAATAAACCTTTTTGCTCCCATAGAAGGATCTAGAGTCATTTCCATGATTTTGAAAACTCAAGCCATCAAAATGAGATATCCTGAACAAAAGGAGAAAAACACAACCTCAGCAATACATGATGTTCACTTTCATTTAATAGAGTTAATATAAATCTTTGCAGCTGTATTCCTAAAACAATGAAATTAAAACTATCAAACTTTTGAAATCCCTCATGTGACAGTGACCCCTTTTGGCCTTGCATTTCTCTCCTACTCTTACCTTACTTTTACATATCCTTGAACATAATAAGCTTGCCACCACTAATGTTATAAAGTAGTAATTGTTCCTAATTGGTAGGGAGGCGACAGACCATTCTGGTAATGTTGTGAAACTGTAAGAAAGGAGGAGTGAGAACATTCATGGGCCCAGCAGTAATTATCCACTAATTTGGCCTGTTTGTGTGGGGACAGCTCATTATAGCCCTTAAGAAACCTCAGAATAAAGAGGGAAAGTAGGTAGGAGGCAAGGTTAAATAATTAGTGTTCGGCAGATTTTTTTTTAAGATTCAAAGAATAGGATTAAGGGTGGGAAATGTGACCAGAGTAACAATTAAGAAATGGCAGAATATTCTGAACTAAGTGGGTTTTATGTTTTTGTGGGAGTAGGGGTATATAAGAATCCTATATTATGGCATGAAAAATGATGTGTCACTTTTTTTACATGTTTTCAATTATGACCCTGATCATCCCCTTACATTTTATAGTGCCAATCTCATCTTAACAGGATATTTATTCTCATGAGTCTTAAAAGATTTTCATAGTTTTCATAAAATAATGTATAAAGTTTTTATATTATCTTATCTTTAACATTTGTAGATTTGTTTTGTGAGTTGGAAACACATACTTGTATGCACACACATGAGGAGAAGCATGATACAGACTTTGCAAATAAATAATTATTCAACCATAACTCTGTTAACAAACTTGAACTCCTAGATTTCTCACCTATTTATATCTGATACCTCATTTTAAAAGTATGTATGCTTACTCTTGCTTTTATATGAATATGTACATATATACATTCACAGACATATACATACATACATTTGGTAAATAATTTGTATAGAGTCAAAGATTTTCTAAGAGCATCATTTTTAACCGTCTTTTCTAATAAGTAATATTTATCTAACCAATTTAGGTGATTGCAATTAGTGTTTTTATCCACTTAATACAAAGTGAAATGCACTTGTTGAAAAATTTTAAATCAAATGAGCTCTGCAATTTGAGTTACCCAGAAAACACCTATGTATGTCTTAAATATTTACTCATTAAAGGACTTCGGGAAAAGTTCCAACATATTATATTCCTCATTCCTTTGCTGAAAGGTGACAATATTCGTAATTGCAATATATAAATAGAAGCATTGGATGAGTACAACAGATTTAGGCTAAAATATGATATTAATTAATATTGCAAAGGTCATACCTTTTATCCATATATACATTAGATAATTTTTCTCTCTTATAATTCAAAATAAACTTCTCTAAGCCAAGAGATGTGTTAGAAAAGTATTCTTCTCTTCACAAGGGGAGTCATGTGGTATCAATATATGCATGAATAATTTAATAAAAATTTATTACCAACATTTGAGAAACAATTTCAAACAAGTCACAAGCCCTATCTACTCTTGATTAAGCATTGTCTTTATGCATAAAGTTACTGCAGCATAAGAATGATTACATTAATTTTTCTCATTTTCCTTATCTTTGAAACACTAGTATGTTTCAATGAATGGCATGTTATTGTGTGTTTTTCTGTGGGTTTTTTGTTCGTTTGTTTTATTAATTTTTTAAATTTTCTGCAGGAACAAGGGTGACTTATGAATGGCATGTTTTTGGCTACTTAGCAACTCCTGAAGCTCATGACACATAAAACTGAATAAAAAAGAATTTGTTTCTATACTGCCTTTTCAAATATTTATTTGTATTTCATTAGACTAGTAGTTTTCAAATTATTCTTCTCAAAATTACTTAGGAGACTACAAATAATTTTATGTCGTTTCCTCAATTTGCACTTCTACTCACCTTCAATTTTCTCCATACAAAAGCAACATCAAAAATGCCAAATTGTTTTTCTCCCTAGCTTATTAAAGAATTGGGTAAGGGGCTGGACACAGTGGCTCATGCCTGTAATACCAGCACTTGGGAGGCTGAGGCCAGAGGATCACTTGAAGCCAAGAGTTTGAGACCAGCTTGGGCAACAAAGCAAGACCCTGTCTCTCCAAAATTAAAAGAAAAAAAAAAGGTTAAGAAAGTGGAATAGCCAGGTATTACATTTACTACCTGCCTAAGAATAAGTTACTGCCATAGAAATTCAATTGCTATGGATCTACCAGATTATAAATGCTCAATCTGCAATCTGAGAAACAACATTTTGGGGAATAAAGATTTAAATGTCTTCTCAGGTCCCTTTGTTTGATAAAAATATTCTAAAATGACCACACAGATTTATTATTGTTTTATCTGATCTATTAGAATTATCACTGACATTTTACTGCCAACGTATAATAGATGATTACTTTGGCACAAACACTAATGCTAAATATTTTATGTGCTTCCTTATATTTTCCAACCTCCCTTGCAGTTAGCCTGCGACCATGTGTGTAGTTCTTGCTAATGTGCTAAAAGTGCAAGTTTTACATGACACTGCCAGAGAAGTTAAGAGAAAATGTGAGTGGTTCACCTTTTATCATCACATGCTTTGAGGATCCTGGAAAAATCCATGAAGATTTGTTAGCATCATAGCATAGAGCACCCTAGCTTCCAGAGTCATGTCTTGCAGACAGCCTGGAGGGTATACAAATACACAATGCACTTTATATGTTGAGAAATAAATCTTTGTTTTCTTAAGTCACTTTATTGTCTCAAGACTTTTGATTATGCATTTGTAATCACTCTAAAGCCTGGCCTCAAATGAGTACTACAGGCCCTAAAGTTTTGATGTAACAAGACATTATAATGCACAATTAACTTACATTATCTCCAGCTGACATCTTAAGCTCCTAAATTTGGAAATGCTATCAGGAAATTAAAAAGAGAAGTAGGCCTGGTGTGGTGGCTTATGCCTGTAATCCCAGCACTTTGGGAGGCCGAGGCAGATGGATCACCTGAGGTCGGGAGTTCAAGACCAGCCTAACCTACATGGAGAAACCCCATCTCTACTAAAAATACAAAAAATTAGCCAGGCATGGTGGTGCATGCCTGTAATCCCAGCTACTCAGGAGACTGAGGTAGGAGAATCACTTGAACCCGGGAGGCAGAGGTTGTGGTGAGCCAAGATCGCACCATTGTACTCCAGCCTGGGCAACAAGAGTGAAACTCTGTCTCAGAAACAAAACAAAAACAAAAACAAAAAGAGAAGTAATTTTTTTCAGTTAGCAAAACATTTTTTAATTCAAAAGTTTAAGTATTAGGAATATTGAAGAAACAGACACTCCAATTAGTACAACTAAAAGTCCAGATAAAAGATATTGAAAGATACCTGAAAACTACAGAGGCAACCAATACTTGAGAGTCCATTAATTCAAAGACAAAGGAATTACAATATAAGAAACTGAACTTTTAAGAGAATCTTTTCCCCTGCAGTATTTGCTAATCTTTTTGGTGATGGATAAGAAACAGATAATCTATTCAGGTGACTAAAACTAAAAGGCAGAAAAATTAGTGTATATTTGGAAATCTCAAGAAGCTAGAAAGACAATATTGTAGTTCAGAGCTGCTTAGGCAATCAGGATTTGCAGAGATAAGAAAGTAGAAGAACCAAAGATCTTGGAGAGAAAAAGACATATTATCTTCAAAACAGCTGCAGTAAGACTAACAGCCAACTCAATTCTAATAGAAATAATGGAGGCTAGAAGATAAAGGAATGCCATCTTTAAAGTGCTAAGAGAAAATAGCTGACAACCTACAATTCTATACCTAGTGAAACTGTCATTTAAACATGAAATCAAGGTAAGACTTTGCCAGACAAACAAAAATTTAGAAAATTTCTCACCAGAACCCCCACCCACCCACCCACCACCACCACACACACACACATATACAAAAATAAGCTTAGTGAAGATCTCTAAGCATAAGAGAAATAGTGCTGGAAATAAGCATGGAAATACACAAAAAAATGAAAAGCAATGTATAAAGTTAGTAAATGAGTAAATATGCATAGAAATTGACTATACAAAATAATACTTTTAATAATGTATTGGGTCCAAATTATGTGAAGAATTAAAATTCATATAACAAGAACACAAACACTGAAATGGCAATAAGTAGAATTAATATATTCTAATTTTGTTACATTTTTTGATACATAGTATAAGTTCTAATGTAAAATGGACAGTAATGTATAATTGATGCATTTTAATCTGTAGTGAAATAATTTAACATGCTAAAGGGAAAGAAAATAAAAAATTATAAAACAAGAAAAGAGACTATAAATAGATGGATAAATGTAAAATAAATAGTGAGTTCAAGATATAAAACCAAATATGTCCATAATTACACTAAATGTAAATAGGTTAAATATTCAAATTAAAAGACAAAAACTTCAGACTCAATTAAAATAGAAAGTCCAATTATACAATGTTCCAAGAGATCTATAACAAATATAAGAATGAAGAAGCATTGAAATAAAAGTACAGAGAAAAAATGAATCACAAATCAAAATAAAACTCTTGCTGATGTGTTACTGTCAGAAAAAAATAGACTTAAAAAGTATTGCCAGATATAAAGATGATAATTTCATAATGACTAGAAGGTCAATTCGCCCAGCAAATATAACCATTGTAAATGTATATGCAGTTTAAAACATAGCTAAAACTTATATAATGCTAAAAATGTCAGAACAAAAAGGAATAATAGACAAGTTCATAATCTAGGTGAAATACTTCCATATTTCTTTCAATATTGATAAAACCAGGCAAAAAATGTCAATAAGAAAAAAAAGATCTGAGCAACAGAATTAACCAATCTTAGGTAACTGACATTTGTAAAATAATGCAGCCAACCAAAACAGAACATACATTTTACAACTGCACATCAAAATTTTCCCAAAATCCAATATATGCCAGAATATAAAGAAAATCTGATGACAATCCCAGCAAATTCAGTAAGATATGCTGTCTTATTTCAGCAAAATTAAGGTTAATAATAAATGGTAAACATTAGAATATTCCCAAATATTTGGAAATATATTTTATTTAATGGTCATATGGTTAAAGAATATATTATGAGGAAAATTAAAAATACTCTGAGCTTAATTATAATGAATATGAAATAACAAATTTGTAAGATAAAGCTAAAGGTTGGCCTACAGAAAATTCTGTAACCAATAAAAGTATATAATAGAAACTTTTTTTAAAAAAAGGTTGAAATTCAGTGATATATAGATTTCATATACATTGTATAATATCATAAAGTTAGGAAAAGAACAGCAAAATTAAGCATAAAGATAAATAAGAAGAGAAAATAAGAGAAAAAATGAAGTTATAGATAGCAAATATATATTGCCTGATGGTGATTTTTGAAAAGAATAGTAAAATGATAACCCATAATTATTCAAGGGAGATGAAAAAGCACAATTTACTAATACCAGAAATGAAAAGGGGTAAAATAATTATAGATTCTACAATAACTAAAAGCCACTAAGATAATATTTTGAAAAATGTTCTGCCAATACTCTTGGAAAATTAGATAAAACATACAAATTCCTCAAAAATCAATCTAAGAAAAGTGACACAAGAAGTGAAAAATCTGAATAGAGGAAATTGAATTCAATTAAAATATTCCCACAAATGGACCTAAGAAAGACAAAATGTCCCTCAACAGAAAAATAGATAAATAAATTATGACATATGGCAATAAAAATAGAAGAATTAGCATTATGCTCAACATGAATAGATCTCAAAAGAATAATGTTGATTGAAAACAACACAAGCACATTTTGTGTAATTTCATTTATATATGTAGTTCAAAAACAGAAAACCAATCTATAGTCTTAAAACCCATAAAAGTGTTTATCTTTATGGGAGGTAGTAAGGTGAACGGGGCAAGAAAGGGCTTGGTGGGATGCTCACAATGTTTTATTTCTTGATCTGTGTATCCATTACACTACTGTACTGACATTATGAAAATTAATCAGTGCTGTTAATTTATAGCTTGTGCATTTTTCTATATAAATCAGTGGTTCTCTTCTAGCCCCCACCCCTTCCACAGGATCTTTTATAATCTCTGGAGACATTTTTGGTTGTCACAAGTTGTTGGATGTGCTATTAGCATGTAGTGAGCAGAGCCTAGGAATGCTAAGCATACCACAAAGCAAACGACAACCTTCCTCAAGAGCAGGTTCTCAACAGCCTCTCAGCTGGGATCTGCTTAAGCCCACTAAACTCCCAGGGGGAGGGGCGACCACACCACAGCTGCGGCCATCTGCTGTCTAAGCTGTTTAAGCTCCTTGCGGGAGGTGCAGCAGCCAGCAGTGGGACTAGCAACTACCTAACACACTAAGCTACTTGGGTGGGGGAAGGGCGGCATCCATCTCTATAGCTCTAGGCTGTGCTTTTCCCCTGGTGGAGCCAGGGAGGCTGGACAGCTTAGTCCCAAGACTTGCCCCCGCAGCCCAACACACTTGCTGTGGCAGTCTGCTGCCAGAGTGCCTCTTCAGGCCTGACCCTGACCCATCCTTCCTCATTGGGTGGGTCTTTCTTGCAGGATCTCCAATAACTCCAGCCAGAGGCTCAGGGACAGAACCTGGATCTCCCTGGGCCTAAGCCCCTGGGGGAGGGGTGGCCACAGTCTGCAGACCAGCAGACTTAACCTTTCCTCCTGGTAGTTCTGAGGAATCCAGGCAGCCCATACAAGTGGGTTTCCCCCCAGTGAGGCATATCTTCTTCACCAAAGGACAAAGTGCTTTGTTAAGTGGGTCCTGTTCCTCATGCCACTCAACTGGGTAAGACCCTCCAACAGGGGTTGTCAGACAGTCTATACAGGAACGATTTTACTGGCATCGGTTTGGTGCCCCTTGAGGTCAGAGGTCTCAGAAGAAGGAGCAGGCACCTTTCTTTGTGGTTCTCCAGCTTCCTTGAGTGACATCTCCAGTTGCAGGAGCTAATAGATGAATAGAGCCTGAAGTGAACCCCTAGCAAACTGCAGCAGCCCTACAGAAGAGGGCCCTGACTATTGAAAGTAAAAAACACAAGCAGAAAGCAACAACAACAGCATCAACAACAACAACAAAAAGCCCCCACAGAAACCCCATCCAAGAGTCAGCATCCTCAAAGAACAAAACCAGATAAACTCAAGAAGATGAGAAAGAATCAACAAAAACCTCCTGAAAATCCAAAAGGCTGGAGTGCCTCTTCTTTTTCAAATGATCACAACGTCTCTCCATTAAGGGTACAGAACTGGACAGAGGATCAGATGAACGAATTGACAGAAATAGGCTCAGAAGATGGGTAATAAAAACTACGCTGAGCTAAAGGAACATGTTCTAACCCAATGCAAAGAAGATAAGAACCTTGATAAAAGGTTAGAGGAATTGCTAACTAGAATAATCAGTTTAGAGAGAAACACAAGCAACGCGATGGAGCTGAAAAACACAGCAGGAGAACTTCATAAAGCATACACAATTATCAATAGCCAATTTGATGAAGCAGAAGAAAGTATATCAGAGTTTCAACACCACCTTGCTGAAATAAGGCATGCAGACAAGACTAGAGAAAAAAGAATGAAAAAAAACAGAACAAAGCCTCCAAGAAATATGGGACTTCATAAAAAGACTGAACATATGATTGACTGGAGTACCAGAAAAAGATGGGGAGAATGGAAACAAGCTGGAAAACACACTTCAAAACATTATCCAGGAGAACTTCTCCAACCTAGCAAGACAGGCCAACATGTAAATTCAGGAAATACAGAGAACACCATTAAGCTACTCCATGAGAAGACCAACCCCAAGACACATAGTCATCATATTCTCCAAAGTCAAAATGAAGGAAAAACTGTTAAGGGCAGCCAGAAAGAAGGGCCATGTCACCTACAAAGGGAAGTCCATCAAACTAACAGTGGACTTCTCAGCAGAAACTACAAGTGAGAAGAGATTGGGGGCCAATATTCAACATCCTTAAAGAAAAGAATTTTCAACCCATAATTTCATATCCAGCCAATCTAAGCTTCATAAGTGATGGAGAAATAAAATCTTTTCCAGACAAGCAAATGCTGAGGGATTTTGTTACCACCAGGCCTGTCCTATGAGGGCTCCTGAAAGAAGCACTAAGTATGGAAAGGAAAAGCCAGTACCAGCCACTGTAAAAACATACCAAAATATAAAGACCAATGATACAATGAAGAAATTGCATCAACTAGGGTGCAAAATAACCAAATAGCAGCATGATGACAGGATCAATTCACATATAACAATACTAACCTTAAATGCAAATGGGCTAAATGCCCCAATTAAAAGACTCAGACTGGCAAATTGGATGAAGAGTCAAGACTCATCAGTGTGCCGTATTCAGGAGAGCCATCTCACTTGCAAAGACACACATAGGCTCAAAATAAAGGGATGGAGGAAAATTTACCAAGCAAATGGAAAGCAAAAAAAAGCAGCAGTTGTAATCTTAGTCTCTGTCAAAATAGACTTTAAACCAACAAAGGTCAAAAAAGGCAAAGAAGGACATTACATACTGGTAAAGGGAACAATTCAACAAGAAGAGATAACTAATCTAAATATATATACACCCAACACAGGAGCACCCAGATTCAGAAAATGAGTTCTTAGAGACCTACAAAGAGACTTAGTCTCCCACACAATAATAGTGGGAGACTTTAACAGCCCTCTGCCAGTATTAGGTCAATGAGATAGAAAATTAACAAGAACATTCATGACTTGAACTCAGCTCTGGATCAAGTGGACCTAGTAGACATCTACAGAGCTCTCTACCCCAAATCAACAGAATATAAATTCTTCCCAGTGCCACGTGGCACATATTATATAATCAACCTCATAACTGAAAGTAAAACACTCCTCAGCAAATGCAAAAGAACAGAAATGATAGTAAACAGTATCTCAAACCATAGTGAAATCAAATTGTAACTCAGGATTAAGAAACTCACTCAAAACCACACAATTTCATGGAAAATGAACAATCTGATACTGAATGACTCCTGGGTAAATAATGAAAGTAAGGCAGACATCAAGAAGTTATTTGAAACCGATGAGAACAAAGAGACAATGTACTGGAATCTCTGGGACAGAGCTAAAGCAGTGTTAAGAGGGAAATTTACAGCACTAAATGCCCACATCTGAAAGCTAGAAAGATCTCAACACCCTAACATCACAATTAAAAGAGAAACAGAGGCAAGAGCAAACTAATCCAAAATCCAACAGAAGACAGGAAATAACTAAGATCAGGGAAGAATTGAAGGAGATAGAGACACACAAAAAAAAAAACCCTCCAAAAAATCAATGAATCCAGGAGGTGTTTTTTTTTTTAAAAAAAAAATAACAAAATAGACCACTAGCTAGACTAATAAAGAAGAAAACAGAAGAATCAAATAGTCACCATAAAAAATGATAAAAGGGATATCCCCACTGACCCCACAGAAACACAAACTACTGTTAGAAAATACTATAAACACCTCTATGCAAATAAACTGGAAAATCTAGAAGAAATTGATAAATTCCTGGACACATACACCCTCCCAAGACTAAACCAGGAAGAAGTCAAATCCCTGAATAGATGAATAACAAGTTCTGAAATTGAGGCAGTAATGAATAGCTTACCAACCAAAATAAGCTCAGGACCAGACAGATTTACAGACAAATTCTACCAGAAATACAAAGAGGAGCTGGTACCATTCCTTCTGAAACTATTCCAAACAATTGCAAAGGAGGGACTCCTCCCTAACTCATTTTATGAAGCCAGCGTCATCTTGATACCAAAACCAGAAGGAGACACAACAAAAAAAGAAAATGTCAGGCCAACATCCCTGATGAACATTGATGTGAACATCCTCAATAAAATACTAGCAAACCAAATCAAGCAGCACATCAAAAACCTTATCCACCTGGATTAAGTCAGCTTCATCCCTGGGATGCAAGACTGGTTCAACATATGCAAATCAACAAATGTAACCCATCACATAAACAGAACCAATGACAAAAACCACATGTTTATCTCAATAGATGCAGAAAAGGCCTTTGATAAAATTCAACATCCCTTCATGTTAACAACTCTAAATAAACTAGATATTGATGGAACATATCTCAAAATAATAAGAGCTATTTATGACAAACCCACAGGCAATATCATGTTGAATGGGCAAAACTTGGAAGCATTCCCTTTGAAAACCGGCATAAGACAAGGATGCCTTTTCTCACCATTCCTATTCAACATGGTATTGGAAGTTCTGGCCAGGGCAATCAGGCAAGAAAAAAGAAAAACAGGATATTCAAATAGGAAGAGAGGAAGTCAAATTGTGTCTGTTTGCAGACAAGATGATTCTATATTTAGAAAACCCCATCATCTCAGCCCAAAAACTCCTTAAACTGATAAGCAACTTCAGCAAAGTATCAGTATACAAAAATCAATGTGCAAAAATCACAAACATTCCTTTAAACCAACAATAGACAAGCAGAGAGCCAAATCATGAATGAACTCCCATTCACAATCACTACAAAGAGAATAAAATACCTAGGAATACAGCTAACAGCTAACAAGGGATGTGAAGGACCTCTTCAAGAAGAACTACAAACCACTGCTCAAGGAAATAAGAGAGGATACAAACAAATGGGAATACATTCCATTGTCATGAATAGGAAGAATCAATATCATAAAAATGGCCATACTGCCAAAGTAATTTATAGATTCAATGCTATTCCCATCAAAGAACCATTGACCTTCTTCACAGAATTAGAAAAAAAAACTATTTTGAATTTCATATAGAATCAAAGAAGACCTTGTATACCCAAGACATTCCTAAGCAAAAAGAACAAAGTTGGAGGCATCATACTACCTGACTTCAAACTATACTACTAGGCTACAGTAACCAAACAGTATGGTACTGGTACCTAAACAGACAGATAGACCAATGGAGCAGAAATAACACCACACGTCTACAACCATCTGATCTTCAACAAACTTGATAAAAACAAGCAATGGGGAAAGGATCTCCTATTCAGTAAATGGTGCTGGGAAAACTGTTTAACCATATGTGGAAAACTGAAACTGGACCCCTTCCTTACACCTTATACAAAAAATAACTCAGCATGAATTAAAGATTTAAATCTGAAACCTAAAACCATGAAAACCCTAGAAGAAAACCTAGGCAATACCATTCAGGACATAGACATGGGCAAAAACTTCACGACTAAAACACCAAAAGCAATTGCAACAAAAGCCAAAATTGACAAATGGGATCTAATTAAACTAAAGAGCTTCTGCAAAGCAAAAGAAACTATCATCAGAGTGAACAGGTAACCTACAGAATGGGAGAAAATTTTTGCAATCTACCCATCTGACGAGTGTCTAACATCCAGATTTACAAGGAACTTAAGCAAATTTAAAAGAAAGAAACAAACAACCCCAACAAAAAGTGGGCAAAGGATATGAACAGACATTTCAAAAGAAGACATTTATGCAGCCAATAAACATATGAAAAAGGGCTCAACATCACTGATCATCAGAAAAATGCAAATCAAAACCACAATGAGATACCGTCTCACACCAGTCAGAATGGCGATTATTAAAAAGTCAGGAAACAATAGATGCTGGTGAGTCTGTGGAGAAATAGGAACACTTTTACACTGTTGGTGGGAATGTAAATTAGTTCAACCATGGTGGAAGACAGTGTGGCAATTCCTCCAGGATCTAGGACCAGAACTACCATTTGACCCAGTAATCTCATTCCTGGGTATATACCCAAAAGAATATTAATCATTCTGCTATAAAGACACATATATAAGTATGCTTATTGCAGCACTATTTACAATAGCAAAGACATGGAACCAACCCAAATGCCCGTCAATTATAGGCTGTATAAAGAAAATGTGGTTCGTATATGCCACGGAATACTATGTAGCCATAAAAAAGAATGAGATAATGTCATTTGCAAACATGGATGAAGCTGGAAGCCATCATCCTCAGCAAACTAACACAGAAACAGAAAACCAAACACTGCATGTTCTCACTCATAAGTAGGAGTGGAACAATGAGAACACATGGACACAGAGAGGAGAACAATACATGCCAGGGCCTGTTGGCGGGTGGGGGATGAGGGGAGGGAACTTAGAGGACAGGTCAATAGGTGCAGCAAACCACTATGGCACATGTATACCTATGTAACAAACCTGCACGTCCTGCACATGTATCCGTTTTTTTAGAAGAAAAATAAAAAAAGGAAATATAGTCTAATCTATCTATTAATATTATTTAAAAACTGTGGATAGAACCCTCGATAAACCACTTTAACCTAAACTACCCAAATTTTAAAATCAAATGTTTGGACTAAATCAGTACTAGGTAAGCAGAATTCTAAAAATGTTCCTCCCCAAAGACTTCAAACTCTTTGTTCAATTAAACACCTATCCACATATTACTGCAAAGGGATTTGGCAGATACAATTGAAGTTATACTCATCTGACCTTAGAATACACAGTTTATTCTGGATCACTCAGAAGGAGCCAGTGTAACTGCATGAGCACTTAAATGTAGAAAAATAAGACAGAAGGGTCAGTCAGTGAGCTGTGGTGGAAGAGAAAAGCAGAGAGATGAGATGGAAGAAGAGGTTAAAAAGATTTAAAATATGGAGTCCAGCCACCATTGCTGGTTTTGAACATGGAAGATATAGTTAGGAGTCAAGGAATGTGGGCTGCCTCTAAAAGCTGAGAACAATATCTAGTCAACAGCATCCAAACTAATGGGAATTTGAGTCTTACAATCTTATGGAACTGAATCCTGCCGATAAATGTAATGACCTTGGAATCAGATTCCCCTCAAAAACCTTTAGATAAGAGCGTAGGCCACTTAAACCTTGATTTGTCTTTTGCCACCAATTAATCCACACTGTATCTCATAACCTACAGAAACCATGTGATAACAAGTGGGTATTGGTTTTGGTTCCTATTTGTGGAAACTTTTTATAGCTGCAATTGAAAACTAATACAAGTACTTTCATATTTTTTCTGATCATATGCTGACTATTGAACAAGTACTTCCATACTTTACTTAAGCCATGAAAGCATTTCTTCAAAAGAAAACTTGAGTTGTAATTAAATCAAAGTAAACAAAGAGAGAGTGTTGTACTAAATTTGTTTCTTCCTTGTATGTGATATCTGAGGCACCTCTGGAAAACTGCAACCATTAAATTGAAGTTTATTAGATTATCTTCCAGATCTAGTAGTCAATACTGCCTTAAAATACTCAAGAAGAATCTAGTTTCTGTGTGATCCAAAGATCATAACATTTTACAATCCTTTTTAGGAAAATGAATACAAAATTATAATTACAAAATTAGATGTTGTGTTAGTTTGGTCTCACACTGCTATAAAGTTACTAACTGAGACTCAGTAATTTATAAATAAAAGAGGTTTAACTGACTCACAGTTGTGCATGGCTGGGGAGGCTTCAGGAAGCTCACAATCACGGCAGAAGGTGAAGGAGAATCAAGTCCGTTCTTCACAGGTGTCAGAGGAGAGAGAGAGGGTGCGCAAGAGAAATTGCCACTTTTAAACCGTCAAATCTTGTAAGAACTCTCTCATTATCATGGGAAGAGCATGAGGAAAACCACCCCCATGATCTAGTCACCTTCCACCACCAGGTCCCTCCCTGGACACATGGGGATTACAATTCAAGATGAGCTTTGGGTGGGGACACAGGGCCAAACCATATCTGGTGTAAAAGAAAATATTAATTTAAAATGAAAATCACAAAAGTCAAAAAGCTGAAAAATATCCCTACAGCAAAGTATTCCAATAAATAACATAGTTATTTTTATTAAATAGTTTCTGAATCTACCTCTGTAATGCATTTTAAAAATTGTTAAGATGTAAGCTCTTTGTTTCTTCACATAAATAGAATTTTATAATATTTACTATAGAGAGATGGAAAGATGCTACTTTCCCTAGAATGTCTGACAGTTTATTATTATTAATATCATAGAAAATTATAATTCAGTTAACATTATTGGTATCATTATATGACTTTTTAGGATTCCTGTCACATTACAGAGAAACTTTATCAACTGCTTCTTGTATATGACTCTTTTGTATACAATTTAAAAGATTTTTCTAGAGACTAGAGTCTCCTTCCCTGCATATAAAACATTTTTTCTGTCTTCTATTACCCACATAATTTTGGTACTGGGTGCCTAGAACATGTCTATATCATCATATAATGGAACTCTGGTCTCTATGTCTTCGGGTCATGAAATTGGAAAAACTAGCAATAATTTAACCATACACAGAAATAACTGAAAACTACATAAACATGCCCATTAAACAAAAAAATGAATGTATCCAACTCAACTTTTCCCTAGCAAGACAACCGAAATGCCCATACCCTAATGTCAACTATGACAGAGGGAAGGTCAGAGTGAAAGGAGACAGCAGTCTTAATTGATTGCAGTTAAATTGTCTGCTTTTCTAAATATTACAGAAGTACGTGACCAAAGGACTATATTATGGAATTCCTCCCATAGCCTTGGAATGGTCAATGCAAATTAAGATCCCTGAAGCTTAAATGAGGAGTATTTGCTCCTTACTACATTAGAATGCAATCATTCTTCTTTCAAAGATTTATGGTCAGTTGATATTTTTGATGAGCTGTCATTCTAGTGCGGGGATAAATGAGAACTAAACCATCCTTCTGACTAGTATTGGTGAAATAGCTAATTGAGATTATTAGCACAGTCTGAGAACATACTACCTTAATTTAGTGCTCTTTCTAAATGAGCTAACTGAACACCAATAGTATATTTTAGTGCTGGGAGAAATTACTTGGATATTTCTCAAAATTACATCTTTTGTTGAGGGCATGAGATTCTGAGTAGAAAAAAAAATCCAACTGCCTTTTTTTTTTTTACATATCTATAATATCATTTCCTCTTCCTAACATCATAAGTTATAATGAATCCAAGTTTTAGTAAACTTTTACATAATATTTTCCTTATTCTTAAACTAAGGGCTATGTCCATTTGTTTAAATGAAAAATAACAAACAGGTCCACCATTCCATATTAACTATATAAAGTCAGAATTTTAGAATATTTTTTCTTAGGAATTCTAGAAACTATTTTAGATTTGACAATAATATGGTCAAATGGAGCAGAGCAGATTGTGTAACTTTTACACTCCAACTTCATTTTTCATTAAAAAAAAGAATGCTCCTGCAAATGTCAGCTTGAGAACGGAAGATATAACAAAAGACACTCATGGGATTGAGAATATGGTGCCTGAAGCCCTGTGAATCTAGCAAATATTCTCTTGGGATGATTCACATCTATATCTGTGAAAAGTGGGTTTTGTGGTTTTTTTTGTTGGTTGGTTGGTTTGTTTTTCAAATTTAGGCAAATATAAAAGAACTTGTACAATTTTTCTCAAGTCTTCCTGTTAAAAATGTATTTCACACCCCAGGAATGTGATGTTCCTTTCTGTATAACTCCTATGTGTTTTAAAAGATTGTGGATATAATCCATCAGAAAAAAATAAAAGAGAGAGAGAGAGGAAAAAAAAGAAGGAAAGAAAGAAAGAAAGGAAAGAAAAGAAAGAGAGAAAGAGAGAACGACAAAGAGAAAGAGAGAGAAAGAGAGAGGAAGGAAGGGAGGGAGGGAGGGAGGAAGGAAGGAAGGAAGGAAGGAAGGAAGAAAAAAAGGCTCTTTCACCTTTAACTAATTGATTAAACTGAGATAGTCTTGATTGAATGTGATAGGAAAAAAATGTACGTGTGTATGTATGTGTGAATATATATAAATATATATACATTTATATATATCTCTCTCTTATCCCAAATTTAGAGGAGAATTTCCTCCAAAAGAATGATTAAACAAACATAAAGAATAGCGTGAGACAGTATTTTGAAAACAGAAGCACTTGAGAAATATTTTCCATTTTTAAAATAGGATAACTATTTGCCAAATGTTTAAGTTGGGTGACTGCTACAATATTTAAATTTTTGTATGAAATTAGCAGTCTTTTGGCAAAAAAAATTACACAAGACAACTGCCAGATTAAAATACATACACTCAATCTGTCCTTTAACTCACCACTCATCCCCTCCTCCTCTGTTTTTCCCTTTTTCTTTCTTATTCCTTTAATCAGGGAAAAGAAGTGCCTTTTTTGTAATCAGAAATGGAAATAAATCCTCAATATGTGAAGACTGAGCACAATGATTAAGCACAGACCATTCTGAGTTTATTAAAAGCATTCTGCTGTAATATTTTTAATCCGGAGAATATATTTCTTGTTGATAGAGAATCCAAAATAGCTGAGTAAGAACATATGTTCAAGTATCATCTTTTAATTGTTCACATTTGAATTGTTCATTTGCTGATATCTCAGTTATAACATCAGTTATAAGAGCATTGGAAGAAATAATTGTTATTTATTAAATCTAGTCCTTTATAAAAGCAATTCTAGGAGGGTATGAACAATTTGACCTTTCCCATCTCAGTATATTTTCCTGAAAAACAGGGTACCCATTCTTAAATGTACATACATAGAGCTATACACATATGAACATACCACGTGCACACAGATTCACATATACACATATGTATTTAAATAAATTACAAATTAGTATCATACATACATTAGATGTTGTAAACTGCTTTTAAGTAGTGTATCCTGATGATTTTATCATGCCAGTGAATATTCTTTTGGATTGTTTTCAATGTTAATTTATTTTCAATTATGTAGATATACCATAATTTATTTAATTCATTTCTTCATAGTTATACTTTGATTATTTGTAATGATTCCCTATTAAGGAAATACAATGAACATATATATTACACTTTTCAGATTATTTTCTTATGTGATTATTTACAAAGATTTTATTAGATAGAACCAAATAACATCCTAAATAACATCTATGAGAGTAACCAACTTCCCAACACATTCACAAATACTGGATCTCACAATTATATTTTTGACCTATCAATTAGTTTAAAAATTATTTCAATAATGTTTTAATCTCTTTTTATTAAAAACTGGTGAGATTGACAGTGGTTTATTATATATACTTATTCTTCTTTTGGTTCATATACTTCGCTCATTTTTCAATTGGTACTCTCATCCTCATTAACTTTAAAGAACTATTTTGATGTAGATTTTACAGTTTCATGTATTCTGTTCTGTCAGTATGATGTCACATAACTTTCTTTAGGGCTGGAAACATTTCAGGCTTCATCATTTTCAGTATTCTTATTAATCTTGGACTATTCACTTTTCTTTAAATGCTATTGATGTAATTGGGCTTTTAATCTGCCTTCCATATCCTAACATACTTTTGACATTTCCTGTGGCCCTTTCTATGAAGTTAGAGTTCTTCCTTCCTATTTTTATAATGTTTTTGTGAAATTTATAGTTATTTGTTTACTTTGTCTCAAAATTTTCAAATTTTATTTTAATAATCTTGCTTAATAGTATCCTATTCTCATTTAGGGGGCTTAGATTCTGCTTTATCTTGTAGAGAATTCTAAATATACTTGTTTTTTTATTTTCAGATTGCTCAATTATTACTATTTTTTAGGTAATCTTGTTGACTAGTGTTGATCATCCTGGTGATTCTAAATTACTCCCAATTTTTCAAACAAATAAACAATGGTTCAAAGAAGTGTAATAATTTGTTAAATGTCACACAGTGAATACACGGATAAGTTAAGAAAGGTGCAGATGGTCAAACTGCCTCAACTGTGTGATGATTTAATGAGATAATGCATAAAAAGTTTCTGACACATAGTGCATGTCCATAATTGTTGGATGGTGGCCTCTACATCCTACCATTCCTCTCAATCACAAACATCATTTTGCTTTACTATAAAATGATGACTATGTTAATATGCAATTAATTACATAACTTCATTTTATCTCTGAAACCTCATAGGTCTTTTCTCATACAGGTTACAGACTACACAGCTAAAAATGATGTTTTCCAGGAAATAGGGGATTATTCAAGTTAATAAGACTATTCTAAGTGAACAGTTAGAACAATCTTCCTGCAATCCTTGCCTACAATTATCGTTGAAGACATATACTATGCCTCTATCTCAGTCCCTTGAATAGATGTTCATAAACTAAAACTTCCCCTGCAAAAAATTTTACTCTCTTCCAGATTTCTAAAATTGCAACAAATCATTTTTAGATGTGATTTTAATGAGGCATTGTTATAGAATAACATTTTTTAAAAAGAACTTTCTGCCATCCGTATCCATAGAATTATTAGAGTTGCTTCTGCTGCAAAAAAACATAGCTGGATCTAGTTTAAATTTAATTGCAATTTGCGGGTTTGATAATAGCCTTATCAGAACAATACTAAAAGCTAGATCAACGTCATGCGAATTTTGCCATGTTTCAATATTTATTTTGAGTATCATATTGAATATATTCTTTTTTTTTCTACAAAGACCACTCAAAACTTCACATAGTGATCATTTTCTGACCTCCACATCTTTTGAGACTGCTGTAGCCCAACTAGAATGAGAGGGGGATCTGTAAAAGGAACTCTGCGCACATACCAGTTAGACGGCTGTCACCTGAGGTCTTTTTAGGGAATCAGTGATGTGGAAGAACTAACAAATGCATGACTAACAGAAGTCATTTTCCTTGTTTGTACCTTCTTCTTAAAGTAAATGATTTAACAACCACATATAATTATTGTTGTTCTTTTTGCTGTTAGGCTCTAGAGAGTTGTTCGAGAAAGTATAAGATCCTGTGTCAACAAATATTGGTCCACTTATTTGTTTATCAGTTGGAGCACTGATGCTGTTTTCTCATTTCATGTCTATAAATGATCATGAACAAAATAGTTTTGTGCTGTTGACTATTTATTAAAGCTAAAAGATCAAGTTACTGATGGTGTGTATCTTATTTTAGTTTGAAATCTACATGAACTTGAGAAAGTGGTAATATGATGAGCAGAGGTGAGTGTGATGACCGATGGTGCATGAAGGGAGTCTTATATGGAAAGATTAGAAGTTTCATCTGTATGTGGCAAATTTATGAACCATGCAAAGAAATTCTGAGGAGTCACTGGTAAATGTAATATCAATATACTCAGGCTTTTCGGTGTGAGGAACTCTTTACACTCTCAATAAAGTGACATAATTCTTGAAGAAATGTCTGCCAAATGCTTAAGTTTGAATAATCATAGTTTTCTGTCATCCATTCATTTTGGTATAAAAATGTGTTCCACAAAAAAGTATCTACTACTATTGCTCACACCTCAATTAAACAAAGGTTTTTCTTTGAGACAGCTATTGTATTTTGGTATGCAGCAAAGTGTTTTATATGGTTCCCGTTTTTTTCAAACAGGATATTAAAAAGTCTATCCTCAAGGTTTGAGATGTAGCAAAATTAATATGGTTTAATTGCATCATCAGGGACATCCTTAAGGGAAATGAATTCTTATTTTTCTGTGAATGTATGGTGATAAAGAAAACAGTATAGTGAGTATAGTGTTTGGCTAATGCCTTGAATTACACTGAAGCACCTGCAGTTCACCTACCATTGCATTTGTACTATCAGTGCACATGTCAACATAGTTGTTGCAGGATAAGCCATGAAAGTCAAAAAGGTTAT
The DNA here is from genome assembly GCF_028885625.2 of Pongo pygmaeus. Lineage (NCBI taxonomy): Eukaryota > Metazoa > Chordata > Mammalia > Primates > Hominidae > Pongo > Pongo pygmaeus. Next base: position 96,325,237 of record NC_072377.2, read on the forward strand.
TTAACACTTTAGCTATTTGCTCCTTTTATGTTTGTTATCAAACATTTACATAAAGAATCATATTCAGTGATTAGCTGGTGTTGATAATAGAGCCCAGTCACATTTGGAGATTTATTCATTTGTAGTTACAATTCTGCAAGTGAGTCAGTCTTCATGTTCATAGATGAATCTTTAATTTACTGAGTTACTGAATCATCAGAAAGTGGAACTTTGTAATTCTTTTTACTGACTCTTCATCAAGAAGGCATTCATTAATGTCAACTGTACAAAGCTTTTATTTTTTTTTTTAGTCTTTTAACTATTGTGTACAGGTCTCCAGCCAACACATTACAATTACAACACATTACTTAGTCTCTAAGAGTCTTTAGTTGTTCTTTTCTAGTTTGAAATTCTGTAGCAGGAGCTTATCATGTCATTTAAAATATTAAATTTTTTTCCTTAAATTATAAATGTTTGATTTCAATATTGCATCACATCATAACTGACACTATAACACTATTCAAAAATATTCTGTTGCATAAAACACAATAAGCTGAAGTATTAGTATCTATAATCCCAAATGAAATAAAAATTTCATCATATTTTTATTTCTTATTTATAGTTTCACCAGTTTCTTTTGAATCGTTTTCTCCCTCCTATGAGTTTGATATCTCTCTGATGTTAAAGTTTTGCCTTCTTCAGTATCTTTAGAGGTAGCTGGAGCAGTTACATGTTGATAAAGTGAGTCTTCTAATCTCCCTTGTGTTAAGTAAATGATCTATTATTCAACATAAGACAAATATATGGCAATATTTTATTTAAATAAAATATTTCAAAGTTCTAAAATAATTGTTTTAGATAAATTTAGAAAAAAATTAAATATACTGCAAAACAAGATAAAATACAATCAATAATTAATTATTGTGTTTCAACACAGGCATAAGGAAAACTTCAGGATTTCAAAATTCTGATTTTTGAGGGGATTATATAAGAATACAGAGATTAGAAAAAGTATAACTAAGGCTAACTAGAAGATCAAAGTATAAGTACCAAGAACAAACCAAGTTAATCTCTGAAAATACACGTTATACCTTACCTACCTTACCTACCACCTTAGAAAAATTTTGAAGACATGAGAGCATATGAGCACACATTCTATGCCATCAGAGCAATGCTGTTATCATATATCAGCCTCTGAAACACTTCACCATACAGTCATGTGAGAATGAGCATGAAGAAGACAAATAACATCTTAGTAATACTATGAAAATAGTTTTGACCTTGAAGACCCCTGTAAAGGTCATGGGACTCTTGCTTTTGGAAATATTACTCTAAATAAATAGTTGAATAAAAATTAAGATTTTATTTCTTATACTCATTTCTTTTATCATATCCATTCTCCTCTACCCTCCATACCTAAATTGTGTATTGCTTTAAAAATATAAAAATCTCGTACCACAAGAGTGTTCAATATTCCCACACTGAGCTCAAGATAAGAACTAATTCAGTGATGCAAAATGAACATTTAGATATCCAAACACAAAGGATTGGAAACTGTATTTGACTTTTTCAGTGACTTTAAAAAAGTATGAATGAAAGTATTTGTTACATTCTTAAATGCAATTTAATGTTAACTACAAGTGATGTTTTTTCCAGATTAACATATACTTAATCATAAAATATATATAGTACATAACAATGAAACAGGAGTATAAAATAGTATTCATTTTATAGAAGTATGCTTCACAATCTATTTGCTAGAAAATATCTATTTTAAAAATGATAAATGATCTGGGCTAGTTTTAATAAATCTTGAAAGAGAAAGAAAAAAGAAAGTGGCAAAAGACAAGAATGAGTGCCAAAACTATGAAAAAGTAGGAACAAAATAAAGAGAAAGGAAAGAGAAGGATCCCTTAATAACTCATATATTTTTGTATGAAGATAACCTAGGTAAATATATTTCGCAAGAAGAAGAAATATATAGCTACAAATATGTTTGTATATTGTAGTTTCTTACTAATCATACATTTAATAACACAAACAAAAGATATGAGAAATTTGGTAAGAAGTATGAGCCTCAGCAGAAGCTCATTAGACCAAGAGGGAAGAACTGAAAAACATTGCCTATTTTTCCTGAGAAAGTCTTTGTCCTGTAAGCTGTGGCATCAGGGCTTTGCTGTTTTTTCCATCACAGTTTTAGAGCAAAAGCCTAATTGCAGGAGTATCATGCTCTAAAACATCACAAACTGAGACAGCAGATTCCTTCATATTTCAGAGAACAAATGAGGCCATATCTTTTATTAGTTATAGACTCTTTCTACTGGACTTCGGAGGCTGGCAGCATTTCACGGCCATGACCATGTGGAGAAAATGAGCCAGAAATATAAAGTCCAGCACAGACAAGAAAAAATAAGCAGAGCAACCACAGGAATAAATGACAGAACTCTTGTCCTATCTGCTCTATCTCATACCAACCTCCATCTGCAACTTCCCATTTATGGGAGTTACTAAATTTTTACTTCAACTAAACGGGGTTTGGTTTCTGCCACTTGCAATAAAAGAATTCAGACTAATACAAAATTCATTTTATTTATCTTCTATGGCAAACAACTTAATAGAGTTATAAAGCAAATTTAGTAGAAGATAATTTCCTTTCCTGGGTCATAAGTTTAATTAATACCTTTTTTATTTTTGTTGGATACCGTTTTTGAAATCCTTGAACATAAAGCCCTATGCTATTTTTTAGGCTATTACAGCAATGGGGGAAGAAACTACAAGGAGCATGGTGACTTCTGCTAAAGTTGTTTCATTAAATCCCACAGGGAAAATGTGTTAAACATAAAGTATATATGTTTGTCCAAGAATAAATTCTTCTTTTCCTACTTAGAGATAAATATCCGAAAGACTAGGGTCCTAAATCCTATATGTTAGTCATAGAAGACAAATTTTTATGATTTTTTGACACATTTGTACTGCTAGACTTCACTAAAGCATATGAAGCACACATGTTACCCTGACAGCAAAGAAATGAAAATTATGCACTATATATATTTTTCAGTGGCATCTTTGTAGACCTTGCCAGTATCTGAACTGTTAGAACATGGTTGAATGTCAATTTTGTGCAGGAATTTTAAAGCAGGTTTATTATAGTGCTGAACATATCTGGTCATAAATTTTACCATGCAGAAAAAGCAAACTTTCTCCAAACATGAAATTTTATAAACACCCATTAATTGTTCAATATAGCATAGCTTTTGAATGCTTGCCATTTTATTAATACTGATGTGACTTTTCAGAGGCTCTTCTCCCTAAGAAAAAAATATAATAGATCCTTTATTTTTAACATTATGAGTTTCAGTGTAGAGTTTTGATAGTGACCTCTTCTGTCTATCAGACTACTTTAAGAAAACACTGTTAAAATAGCATTATAGGGTTTTGAGTGATTTCGAATCTTTTAAAAAGGAATCCGTTCAACGAAAACTGAGTCAGAATTATAATAAATACCGAAAATACCTTCACAGTTCTGTTATTTCATTCCATCCTGCTATCAACACTGCTCTCAGTTTGTCAAGGATGACATTTAAATCACGGGTAATTAAACAGTTCTCAGTTTTAAAATAAATTGGAGAGCCCATTGTTTTGAGGTTATTTACAAAACTTTTAAGATTTTGTATTGCTATTCAGACCTTCATTTTTAACAAATGAATTGATGTTCATATATTTTTAAAAAGCATGAATACCCAAAAGGAAAGCTCACCTCACCAACATGAGATTTTGGTGAGTATCTTTTACTTACCTACCTATATACGCATACATTCATTCACACAATTATAAAAATGAGATACTTCTATGACAGAAAGTTGAAAATAAATGTGAAACAAATAGAATTGAATTTTAGTTTTATTCATGTAAGTCCAGTAAGGCACCATTCCTCAAAGTGTTAGGCACAAATGTCCTTCTAGCTCATCGTTTATCCAAGCTTAAGATATGACTTTTGTCCTCATAGGCCAAAATGAGCTATCACATCAACTTTCTAGGAAGTAGGATGCAGCACTGACCACTAAAAATAAAATGAGAGCCACATCTATATGTTTTTGGTTTGATTTCCTTTTCTTTTCTTTTCTCTTTGAGACAGGGTTTTGCTCTTTTGCCCAGACTGGAGTGGGGTGGTGTAATCACAGCTCACTGCAGCCTTGAACTCCTGGGCTCAAGTGATCCTCCTGCCCCAGCCTTCTGAGTAGCTGGGACCACAGGCATGCACCACCACATCCAGCTAATTTTTGTAATTTTAGTGGAGATGGGGTTTTCCCATGTTACCCAGGCTGATCTCAAACTCCTGGTCTCAAGAGATCTGCCCACCTCGGCCTCCCAAAGTGCCAGAATTACAGGTATGAGCCACTGTGCCTGGCCATTATATAATGTTATACATAAATAATGTTAAGTGTTAACTAGCCTACATTAAAAACTAACAACTAAAATTATGTTAATGTATCATTTCAACGTGTAATCATTATAAAAAATTATACGAGATTTTTTATTTTCTTTTTTTCATACAAAGTCTTCGAAATTTGGTATGTATTTTCTACTTTCAGTATATCTCAATTTAAATTAACCCCATATCAACTGTACAATCTGTGCCTCCTGGTTGCCACACAGGACACTTTCTTTCCAGGACTGGGAGCAATACAGGGATGTTATCTCTCATCACCTTTAAGCAATATTGTATAGGAAGTCTTAGCTAGTAAGATAGATAAGTAAAGGAAATAAACATTTTAAAGATTAAGAATAAAGAATGAAACAGTCGTTATTCATAGATGACATCATTTCTATGTAGAAAATTCCAAAGAATTAACCCAAAAAACCCTCTTGTAACTAATAAGTGAATATAGCAAGATCACAGGATACAAGGTTAATATACATAAGTAAATTGCTATTGTATATACCAGCAGTGAGCAATTGGAATGTAAAATAAGTGAGTTAGTCTTTATCCTGAAGGAAGGGATGAAAGCTTAGTAATGACTTGTCTCAGAGTAAAAAATTCTGTTTCAGTCACCAAACGCGGTGGCTCACACTTATAATCCCAGCACTTCGGGAGGCTGAGGTGTCACCCAGGCTGGAGTGCAGTGGCAGGCTCATGGCTCACTGCAGCCTCAAGCCCTCAATTGAGCCATGCACCTGCCACTGCATTTCAGCCTGGATGACAAAGGAAGACCCTGTCTCCAAAAAAAAAAAAAAAAAAAAAAAAAAAATTTGTTGTAGTATTCTCAGGTACATAGTGGGCAAATTTGAATCTTCATATTGTATTCTTATTTAATACATGTTTTAACTCTAATTTGAAATATTAATTTGGTTCTATTGGTTGTTTTTCTGCTTCAGATACAACAAATCTTATGCTGGATCTTCTTTGTTATCTTCTACGTCTATTATTTTCTCACTGATTCTGTTTAGTATTATTATTAGAGCTACTATTTTATTTTCTTGTGGTTTCTCATTTATTCTCTGTGTATTTCTCACTGTATTTTCATTTGTATTATTCTTTTGTAGGTAACTAATAATTCTGTCATTTCTGAGCTACATTCTGAGGTATTGTTTTAGATCAGTTAGTTACATTTTATATCATTTCACTTTGTTCATTTGCTTTCACTTTTAAAATTTTTGATTCACCTGGTTATGTCACATTTGCAATTTTTTGTTTAATTTTCCTTAATTTCAACCTTAGTTTTCTGTTTTGCTTTTCTTCCGCTTCTTGACCTGCCTTAACTGATGTGTTTCATCTGGCAAAGAGCTTTTTTTTAATTTTATTTTTAAAGTATCTTTATGTGGAGTCTGGGTTTTGCTTTGATGGGTTTTACTTTTCTTTGTCAGATTTGTTTGGTGTGGATTTTCCTGTACCGGCAATTGCAGCATGTACTTTTGAGGAACCGCCACTGAGGAGGTGGTTTTCTTGGTGGTTGATTTCAAGGACTCCTTCCTCTACTAAGTCTATAAATGACAGCTTTGTGTGTGTGTATTCATTTGTTTGTTTGTTTTAAATATGTGACACTTTATTTTGTTTAACATCTTCTAATTCTTTGTTTTTGTCTTGTCTCAGTAGAATTATCTTCTTCCGTTGTCCTTTTATTTTCTTTCACCCTTCAAGACACTAAGGACCCCTTCATCTTCATAGGTGTCTTTATTCTCTGGAAGCACTGACTTTTCAGGGCCACTATCTCTGGTCCCATGCATTTCCCAAGCCCTCTACTTCTGACTGGCATCTGGAGCTAATTTTTCTGGTCTTGAGTATGTATGTCCCTTATTTACAAATAACTTAGAGGAAAATTGGGGGACGTCAGAATCTAAAAAGCCACTATGTTATTCTACATGAGCTTATAAACTTCTGCTCATTTATCACTGAATAGTGCAACATGGACATCCCTCCAAAGAAAATCTTTTTAGCCTTATTAATTCTAGGTAATTTCTATACAACATTTTATACCATGGATATACCACAATCCATTTTGGTTCTGGTAAAGGTTCTTTGTTATATAAATGAATACATTCTGGTATATTTAAGCAGAAACTGAATTTACTAAAAATCAATAGGTAAAGTGATTATACGGTTGGGTCATTCTTGTTTTTAAGGTTGTTGTCTTGAGGATAATGCACAATGCCATCTATCTTCACTCTCAAAACTGTCTTGGTGGATGATATAGTCATCTAGTTAATGGCTCACACAATAATCAGGGAGCTCGAGAAAGACATTTGAGACTTCTAGGAACCGAAGTTTCTAGGAACAGAAGCTTCCCTAGGAACAGAAGATATTTGAGCTTCTGGGAACAACACCCAAAACCATTCTGCAGAACCGGCCTGATGATGAGGCTGCTACCACTGGTACACTCAACACCAAGTTTGAAAAGTCACAGTCTTCACATGACTGCAACAGCCACTGCCATCCATGCCATTTCTGCCCCAGGAACTCCTCCATGCATCTACTAACACCCCTGAAAACAGGACACTACCAAAAACATAGGAACCTCCTCAAAAGAACAGTTTCTTCATATTTCTCAATTCTGATATAGTCTCAGGTGAGTGTATCTGCCTCTCCAGCTTACAAAGCACAGCCTCCCTTGAAACTAGGATGCAAACAATTTTTCTGAGCTCTGCCAGCTATACATGCCCACAGATACAAGAAGTCTATCGTTTCATTTATGGTTCCTCAGTTTCCTAGCTAGATTAGAAATGCCCCCTCTTAGTTGAACATATAGCGTCCTAAAGCCCCCAATGTTATGTATGTATGTATTTATTTATTGAAGGACTGTACACATTTTCAACGTGAGTTCCTTAATTCTTTGAGGTGTCACACATTAATATATCATTTCACTGATCATATACTTGAAATTTATTAAATATATAGTATATCAAAGAGAAAAATTCAATAATCTGAAGTCCAAGTATCACTGTTCAATAGTAGTTGATAAATTGTATGTCAATGCAGCAAGTGTAAGAATTAGTGAATGTTGGCTGGGCGCAGTGGCTCATGCCTGTAATCCCAGCACTTTGAGAGGCCCGGCCGAGGCAGGCAGATCACGAGGTCAGGAGATCAAGACCATCCTGGCTAACACGGTGAAACCCTGTCTCTACTAAAAATACAAAAAAATTAGCCAGGCGTGGTGGCGGGCGCCTGTAGTCCCAGCTACTGGGGAGGCTGAGGCAGGAGAATGGCATGAACCTGGGAGGCGGAGCTTGCAGTGAGCCGAGATTGCGCCACTGCACTCCAGCCAGGACAACATAGCAAGACTCCATCTCAAAAAAAAAAAAAAAAAAAAAAAGAATCAGTGAATGTTGAAGACATTGAATTCGTATAAGTGAGGCAAACATAATATGACTGTAAGATGGAAAGACAAGGAAAACATAACTCTTTGCTGTTATAAAATGATGTCATGTGAAAAGTAGATAGATTGTCCTCTACAAAAAGATATGCAAATCTAAGAGTAGATTATACTTCCATCTAAAATGCTTAATTTTAAAAATATAAGGAAAAAAACATAAAATAGCATCTTATTCATTAACTAATTTTATACTATCATCCATAAGGACATTTTATCAGTCCATCGCTAGGACAAAGAGCTCAAGTAATAGCACAGTTTTGTTTTTATATCACATTCCATTCAGTTACACATTTCTAAAACTAAATAAGCATATCTTTGAATTTACTATTAACCTAATTCAGAATAAATAAAATGTTCACAGGCTGGGCATGGTGGCTCTTGCCTGTAATACCAGCACTTTGGGAGGCCGAGGCAGTTGAATCACCTGAGTTTGGGAGTTTGGGACCAAACTGGGAAACATGGTGAAACCCCATCTCTACCAAAAATACAAAAAAGTTAGCTGGGCATGGTGGTGTGCACCTGTGGTACCAGCTACTCGGGAGGCTGAGGTGGAAGGATCGCATGAACATGGGAGACAGAGGTTGCAGTGAGCTGAGATCACACCACTGCACTCCAATCTGTGTGACTAAGTGAGATCCCGTCTCAAAAATAAAAATAAGAATAAATAATTTTTAAAAATTTATGTAACAAAAATGATGTATGATCAAAACCCTTATTTGTGATATAAATACTTACACTTACATCCAACCCAAGTATGTTAAGTAGCACAATTATTACACTGACAGAATGATTCTAGGATGTAACCATAAAGCAACACTAATTTTGTTTCCACCATACTGTCACATTTTCTCAGTAAGGGTGGTCCTCCCACCTAGGCTGGATAGAATCCTAGGTAGGCCCCATGACTTTTCTTATCATGCTTATGTAATTGAAGTTCTATAGTCACAGTTTAGTAATTAAACCAAAACACAGTTCAGTATTTACAATTTCCAGCATTCTGTACAAATCAAACCTCTGTACCCACCTGTCAGTTGTGGCTTTCTCCTCCTTTCCTACCCCCAAACTCAGGCCTGCTGCCAGCAACACTCAGGGGAGAAGATGGCTGGTTTAGTTGCTTCTCTCTTTCCTGATCTACGGACTGATCCTCCTCTCTCATTCAGTTAATCCTTTCAGGGTTGGAGGAGTGGAAAGGGCAGCAAATAAAAATAAAGGACAGGCCGGGTGTGGTGGCTCAAGCCTGTAATCCCAGCACTTTGGGAGGCCGGGGCGGGCAGAGCATTTGAGGTCAAGAGTTCAAGACCAGCCTGACCAAGATGGTGAAACCCGTCTCTACTAAAATACAAAAATTAGCTGGGCGTGGTGGCAGGCGCCTGTAATCTCTGCTACTCCAGAGGCTGAGGAGGGAGAATTTCTTGAATCCAGTAGGCGGAGTTTGCAGTGAGTCAAGATTGTGACACTGCTCTCTAGCCTGGGAGACAGACCAAGACTCCCTCTCAAAAAATTAAAATTATATTAAAAAATAAAAATAAAAGACAGTGTGAAAGTTCTTACTCCATTGGTACTCTGCCCTTTCTGAACTGGGCAGGATTTTAAAGCTGACTCTCATGGGGCATCAGTGGAGTTCCTTCGCCATTGCTTCTTCCACAGTTCCCTTAAGTAGAGAAATATAACTCCACTCTGGCTGTCCTCACTAGAAGCCCTGTGCTATCTGGAAGTCTACCTCCAGCTTTCTTCCCCTGAAGTGCCTAGCCCCTCTTGGTTGTGCTCTTAGACAGCTCCCTTTCAAGAATGGCCCTTTTGTCAGAGGGAAAAACCAACACTCCTTTTCCCCAGAAGCTCTAAGGATCCAGTTATTTCTCAAAACATAGTTTTTTACTCAGCTACCACAGTTCAAGGCAGCCAGCATCTAACCCATTAGGTTCCTCTGGCATGATTCAGAAACCAGTCTACTGTGTTTCTGCAAATGGTAGGTTGAGACTCAGAATAACTCTAAAGAACCTCAGTCTCTTTTTTAGATTCTGTCCCCAATTGCCAATGTTTACACTCTGGAAGTGGGTGAGAGATCTACATGTTTTCTATTAATTCTGGAATTCTTTGAAATTATTTACATTTTGGTCTTTGAAATTATTGACATTTTGGGCTGTCACCTCACTTTGCAATGTAGTTGAGCTAAAAACTTTCATTTAAACATCGGGTTTCATAAAGGTCACTCTGGGGGTGTCACAAGTGCTTCTACTTGAAAATTCTTCTGCCCTTCCCTCCTCCTTCCCCTGTGACTCCTATAATAATTGATCATGTTTGTTAACAAGAGTATGAAAAATATCTGTAGTCTCACTACTAGCATATTCATTTTCGAATATTCCCGTTGAGTTTTTTCCCAGATGCACACATGTTACATTATTTGAATTCATAATATGTCTCCTAACTATTTTTACCTAAGATTATAAGAAGTATTCAGTATAATCATAATTTTAAAAACAAATGAATATTCTATAAGATTCTTCCTAGAATTTGAAGAACAGTTAAATAAACTTTATTTCTTCTAACAAATTTTTGCTAAAACCAGTGTTAGAAATTTTATGCATATAGCTTTGTGTTTTATATTGGCAGTATACTAGTAAGTGATATATCTTTTTAAAAATCCAATGAGATTACTCAAAGCAGATGTCTTTTGCACAGGACTGCTGTGCAGTGAGGCACATGAATATCCAAAACAACCCAGGAAAAATTGCAGTGCTCTGCCTGCCTCTGCCTTCTTGATCCTGATGACACCCAGGCCTGCAGCAAAAATCTCTGAGTATCGAAAGGCAAAGTCAGACAGAACAATGACATCAATACTGCATTATTCATCCATTCATATGCTCATGCAGCTTGCATTTATTGAGTACCTTTGTATACAGCATTGAGCCAGCAGCTGTGAGCACTGCAAAGAAAAATAAAATGTGGATGTGTCTTCAGATTTTATTCTGGTAGAAAAGATGTCATAGAAAAAAGTCATAGTATTTTGTATACAAATTAATATTTTACTGACTATTATGGGTTATTAATACATAACAGTAATTTACATTACTTCATTTAATCTTCTCAGTAACCTTGAAAGTAGGCATAAGTAACCTAATTTCAGATGAAGAAACCGAATCTTAGAGAGGTTAAGTATTTACACAAGACCAGACAGCTAAATGGCAGAGATAGTATTCAGCTTCCAACATGGCTCCAAACCACTCATTATGGCTTGGCCTTTTGTACAACGTGTTCTGTCCTTAAGAGAGATTCAAGAAAAGGGTTATTAATTTTCAGAGAAGATAGTATGGTATATAGAGACCATAGAAATATTTTGTAAAGATAAAGAAGGTTACATAACCAGATAGTTCACAGGTAAATTATTTCTGTTAAGGAAAAGGGCAATTGAGATTGAATTATCCAATTGATTTTCTAGATGAATCCAATTTTCTTTGGTTAGTTCTATGTGTCTAAAGCCTCAGAGAAAAATTTCATGCATTCTATCACCCTAGCCAGTCTATGTAGCTTCCGCCAGTTTTAGCAAAGCCAATGTCCTCATGAGTCCCAGTGAGAAGAACCTAGTGAATTTTTTAACAGGTGAACTTCTACTGGCATCAAGTAAACACAATTCAGAGACATGCAATGCTTTGGTAGGGCAGTGAGTGGGTCCATTCAGGAGATTTTCAGTAGTCTATTTATTGGAATTAGTCTTTTTTTATGTTAATCTAGACCAAACAAAGAATTTTTGTAAAATAATTTTAACCAATAAGTGCTCCAGTTTTGCAATAAAGACAACTCTGCTTGCTAATTATGCTTCTACCATGGTTATAGTAACATGAAAATTATCACCATTCTGTCACTATCATGATATTTCATCTCTGTATCTATGTAATCCACTTTCATTACAGTCTCTACTCTTTATGCTATATATATTTTAACTGAAAATATTTGACAGTACGTAGTTTTCTATACATAATAGTGTCTTCAGGAAAAAAGAAGAATATTAATTGTAATTCATTCTGCATATACAGACAATGAAATAGATTATACTAGTAATACTTTCTTAGTGATTTGTGTAACAACCAGATTGTGCAAGGTTGAAGGGAAGAGTCAACACCATCACAATCATCATAGTCATCGACAAAGACCCTCTAGTGAGCCCTGCTCTGTGGTGGCAGTGTACATGGAGCTAAATAGTACATTGCTTTAAGTTTATCATATAGCTTCAATTATTCTCTGGCATTTTATTGTGTTACCTTTTTTACTTTTTAGAATAGTCAGTGGTAAATATATTTAAGCTGGTAGAAGCTACCTACATTTGGTGAAAGCTCTTCAGAGGATTATTTAAGATTTATTTTAATTCTACTTAAACCTTTTAATTTTAATGGCATAATTAAGTGAATAAAAGTGTTTAAACCTTAAGGTTGGATAATTATTTTTAAAAATGGCTGATATAGCCACAATAGAGTATGTATAAACTTATGCATCATAGAAGAAAAATACTCTCAGATAAAAATGTCCCCATGGTACTCACATTTGAAAGTACATGAATTAAATATGCTTCCCTCATCTCTGGTGGTACATGGAATTTTTATGTCTTAACTAGGCTTTTGTATTTATTTTATGTAAAAATACTAGCATGCCACTAAAATTTTTATTTTTCTGTAAATGTCATAGCATAAGATATAAAAAAAGCATTGCCTTCACTTATAATGCTCCAGTGTAATTTATCCCACAATTGCCTCTAAATTCTATTGAATATAATATCCATACCTTCCTCTTCTTATGAACTGCAAAGATATTTACTTCACTTGTATTTAATCTTTCTCTTCTGAATTTCAACTGCTTCTTTATTTCTATTACTTTAACATATATCCCCTCATTTTTCTAACATACTGAACTCTAGTGTATTTTTATAATCCAATTTTCTAAGGTTGAAGCTCATGTGTCAAAAATTGTTACCTAGTTAGATAGGCCTAAATTAATTAGATTTAGTCTGAAAATTATTTGAATTATAACACAAATGATTAACTGTTTAGGCTCTGGGTTTAGATTTCCTAGTTCCACTATTTCTTACCTGTGTGCCAGTGGGCAAGTTATTTGAACTTTTAATGGCTTAGTATTATAATCTATAGAGTAGGGAAAATAATGGTATCCATGTCATTGGGTTGTTGTGAAGGCTAATGAAATCATCCACGTAAGCGCTTAGACCAATATCTGGCACAACGCACGCATGTAATAAAGTTAAATATATTGTTGTTGTTATAATCATTATTACTGCAAATTATTATTATAATTATTAAACTAATTAAATTTGAAAAATATATTTGAAAAACTCACAAGACAAAATATGGGCCCAGACACTGCAGTTATGAAGGTGAATAATGTATGGCCACTTTTGAGGAAAAGCAAGAAACCCTAGAGAATAATATATAATAATCTAATAAAGGGATGAGACAAATGTAAAAAAAATGCTTTAAACTATTCCAGTTTAGCTTTATGTTCAAATTTAAGGACACCAGGTTTGTAAGATTAGAGCAACAAACAAAATTTGAACTCTGGCCCAAATTTCATGGAATATCATATTCTTTAATTTTCTGTCATTTGTAATTTAAAATTTTAATTTACATTTTTTACTTTTTTATTTTGTGGATTTTCATATTGTAATTTTGGGCTTGAGTTTATAGCTTATTCTTCTTAATATAGGTCCTATTAATTGCTCAAATTACTTAATATGATACCTGGTTTATCTATTTTCACATTGAGATGAAACCAAATATAATTAAAATTTTTAAATGTCTCAATTAATTATGACAGGGTCATAATTTCCCCATTACAAAATCATATTTTTATTAAATCAATTGTTCCCAAATTATATTTAATAGAATAGTGGATTCTAGAACATTAATATATCAAAAATAAATTTTTGTGATTCACACCTGTAATCCAAGTATTTTCTCATGCTGCTATAAAGAAATGCCTGAGAATGGGTAATTTATAAAGGAAAGAGGTTTAATTCACTCAAAGTTCCTCAGGTCTGGGGAGGCCTCAGGGAACTTACAATCATGGTGGAAGGTGGGGCAAACACATCCTTCTTCACATCCAGCAAGAAGGAGAACTGCCGAGCAAAGGGGGAAAAGCCTCTTATAAAACCATCCGATCTTGTGAGAACGCATTCACTTTCACAAGAACAGTGTGGGGGAAACTGCCCCTGTGATTCAATTACCTCCCACTGGGTCCCTCCCAGGATATGTGAGGATTATGGGAATTTCAATTCAAGATGAGATTTGGGTACAGACACAGCCAAACCATACCAGGAGGCCAAAGTGGAAAAAATCTCTTGATGCCAGGAATTCAAGACCAGCCTTGTACACATAGTGAGACTCTGTCTCTCCAGAAACATTTAGCTAGGTGTGGTGGTGCATACCTGTATTCCCAGCTACTCAGGAGGTTGAGGCAGGAAGATGGCTTAAAGCCAGGAGGTTAAGGCTGCAGTAAGCCATGATACCACCACTGCACTCCAGCCTGGGTCACAGAGCAAGACCTTGTCTCTAAAATAAATAAACAAATAAATGTAAATGTAAAAATAATTTTTAAAAATTCTTCATAGCACTGGTCTTTAGGTTTGTGTTATTCAGCCATGAAATAATCCGCGTGTGTCTCTCAGTAAACTGTAAGTTTCATCAAGGTATAGACAGTCATTATTTTTCTTAGTGCTGTATCTGCTGTCTTTCAAAAACTGCCTGGCACAAAGTATATGGACACATAGGGGTTACATTGTGTGGCATTTCCCCAGACTCATGTGCTCTTAGACCTTTTGCATGGGGGCTCATTTTGCTGAAGTATTGTTCTTTGCAAAGCACTTTGTGCTGAATCTTTTCTCAAGGTCTACTTTCCATCCTTTTCTTCTCACAATGGTGCCCCAGGATGCTGATCTGTACAGACTGCCTTGAAAGGCTCCCTTTCCCTCTGCTGGTTGGATTCAGTCACACAGAGGCAATAACAGGAGATCTAGAGGAAAGGAGGAGGATGGGTGCGTGGAGACATTTATTCCCCAGGTCCCTCCTCTGTGGGCATTGTGGTTTGGCTGCATCTCTGCTGAAGGCCACAGCTACCATGGAGTAACCCCCTCCAAGCTATCCTCTCTCTATATAGGTAAAGTTCCCTTCCCCTTATCCCATCAGAGTAGCTTTTGGTAAAGGCCTCCTAGGTCCTCGGGCCTCCTTTTCCTTTCTTTTCTTTTCTTTTCTTTTCTTTTTTTTTTTGACACAGTTTCATTCTGTTACCCAGGCTGGTGTGCACTGGAGCAATCTAAGCTGACTGCAACCTCTGCCTCCTGGGTTCAAGCGATTCTCGTGTCTCAGCCTCCAAAGCAGTTGGGACTACAGGCAGGCACCACCAGGCCTGGCTAATTTTCTGTATTTTTAGTAGAGACGGGGTTTCACCGTGTTGGCCAGGCTGGTCTTGAATGCCTGGCCTCAAGTGTCCCACCCGCCTCGGCCTCCCAAAGTGCTGAAACTACAGTCGTGAGCCACTGCGCCCGGCTCCCATCCCTCCTTTTCAAGCCTCAGGTTACTGAACTATTGCTTGTTGGTGTTTCAAAATTATATCCACACGTTTTAAATAGTCCTTTTATTAAAATTTCTTCAACTGCTTAGTTTGAGGATACTATCTATTGCCAAGCCCCCGCCCCTTTCATAGTGATCTAGAATCCCATTATATCCTTAGCCTTTTAAATGAATGGGTATTTAGATTTGTCTCAAGATTTATTCTCCTATCAGTCTGCTTGGGAGTGGTTTTAGAGGTCCAAGACTGGGCAACATGAAGTCATTGCAGCCTATGTATAAAAGGTTATACAGATCACAAACACTGACTTGATTTTTGGGGAGAGAACCCATATATTTCAATAAACTCTTAGAAACAAGTGACTACATGATCATGCCCCGGTGATTACAATCTCTGCTGTTTAGCACTTTTTTCTGTACTGAAAGTTAGTATACGTGTAAATAGACACAGGGGTGTTGGTGGGATCTCTATATTACTGAGTCATTTGGAGCTTTCCTCTTATCACACCTGTCTAAATAAAGCTATAAGACCTACATTAAAGGAGAAATGAATTGTGTCCTATGAAATTAGTCGATGGAGCATCCTGACTAGAGACTCTAGAATGTAAAATAGACTTCCTGTGTTAGAGCTATGGAAATATTGTAGCTCCTCCTAACTTTTATAATTTCCAGACACATTTGCTACCTAAATAGTTGCCTGAGTTATAGGAAACATACACATTCTACAAAAAGTCCTAAGAAATGTATGGTCAGGAGCTACACAAATTGGAATTTGTCCTTTCTGCTTTCAGGCACCACGTATTGCTCTGTCTGTCATAATGTGAGCTATGAATTTTTGTTTTTGTTGTTTTTGATATGTGTGTGTAAACACCTCACTATATATATATTACGTTGTGGTCACAGCATCATTCACTGAAATAACACTGTTCCCAAAATGGCAAACAAGTAGCACTTTTAGAATTTTCTTTTATACATTTGTATTTATTGTCTTTTATAATTTTTTCTGTATATTCTAAGGTGTACAACACAGTGTTTTGATATGTACATAGGGCAATGATTGCTACAATCAATGAGCTATGAGTTTTAGAGAAATTGAGCTCTTCTCAGTGAGTTCCTCTTTCCAACTCTTGATTTGCCTCCCTTTGGGTTCATTTGTTCTGTGACACTTCACAGAATTTTTATCCCTTTCCTCAGGTGGCGTCACCTTCCTCTCAAATGGGAAGCTTTGCAGAGTATCCCACTTCCCCAGGCTATACTTACCAGGATGTAGCCATTGTAACCTTTTTAAGTTGTCAACACAGTATTCAAGAACCTGAGCATGAGCAACTAAGTCTTTCTCACTTGGTCCCCAGAAGGGACTTGAAGACCTCATGAAAGTTAGGTTAACTGAATATGGTATTAATATTGCCAGTTTCTAAAAGCAGATGTGACTTAATGGAGATACGAGTGTATCAGCAGAAATATACTCTTCCTATCCCCAAAGAATTCTTTCTTATTTTGACTTAGGAATATATCTTACTAGGTTTTCATTAATTGTGCATATAAACTACTTTCCTTCTGAAAAAATCCATTTCATTTCTATTCGCATGCCCTAATACACATTTCACAAAAATTTATGGATTTCTTATATGTATAGTTGCCTGCTAAAGACAAAAGGTGAAAAAAACTCATACAATTGTGGCCTTCACAAGGGAAGTTCCACATTATTTATTTAGATAGATATAGATTCTATGTTCTAGAAAAACTTATATATTGTATAATACAGAATATTTTCTATACTTAATTTATGGACATTATTTGTTTATATTTCTCTTCATCAACCAATCTACAAATGGCTTGACACTAGAAAGTC